>NW_016171030.1:0-14974 GCF_001687245.7 Rhagoletis zephyria
AGATATGTATGTCTGTATGTATGTGGATAGTGGCAGCTATTGCATTATTCTCATGCAGCTTTTAAAATTTATCTGCACTTCAAACACATTTTTTGAGAACAAAAATTTCGTTATGTCTCTTTTGAGTTGTTAATTGAAATGACCAGTGTTGCCAGTGTGTTTGGCCCGACCGGCTAAATTGGCCAAAAAATAACGGCTAAAAACAGCTAAAATCTTTTAGCTAAAATTAACATGTTTATTTGAATAAAGTTGAAAGACTAATAAATTCATTAAATTATTTTTAGTTAAGAAAGGAAACTGTCGTTATACTTCATTAATTAAAGCTCTAAATCAGAAGTCAGTTTTGTATTACCTACATAATTACAAAAAATAGATCATTTACGAATTTATGACGTTTTTTCTATTGAAAAATGTTGCCTTTTTATGTTATAACGTTTGCACTAGGTTACTTTTCGTCCTGCAAATTGGCTATATTAGTAGAAAATATTACACTTTTGCTTATTCGGAGGGCAATATTTGCAGAAATGAACACACAAAGCTTTGAAAAGGCTGAGGAAGATAGCGAAACATTATTTCGAGAAAAAAGGCCAGTAATTTATATTGAACAAGCCGGTCGCTTTTTAAGTTTTTAACAATTAAACTATGTAATTTTATTTTGATGTCCATATATTCGAAGTGTCCCCATTTTTAAAGACCTGCTTAATCTCTGCACATACCTGTCAAAGAGAAATAATGAACGACACTAAGGATATCAGCACCACGATATGTTCTTTAAAAAACAATACAGTGACCCAAATATAAACTGGGCCGCGACATTTTAGCAAGTTGTGGCTATTTTTCTTTATTTTAGTTTATTTTTATGAAAATATAGCTGATTACTTAACAAACCAAGTTTCGGACATTGTGCAAAAATTATGAAATTTCTGCAAAATTTCACCAAAATTTTTAACCTTGCTAACAAAATCTTTAGAAAAAATTATGGTATGCAGTTTTGTAGTCTATTAAGTTCTAGTTTAACGAGGTTCAAATTTGAACTAGCGAGGACTTAATGCCGATTTTTGGCATTTTTTTAATGACGGCGTTACGAATTTTTCGCCATATAAAGTATGTTCGACCAGTTTTTTATATGTAAAATATGCGAAACATTGTCAACAAAAAAATTTTCAAAAATCAGCGATAAATGCTAGGAATCTACTTTAAATTTTTGCTTTATTGCACTAAAATTTTAAATTTCTATAGATGTTGATTAAAAGGTTAAAAATTTTGTGAAAATTTGCCGAATTTTCATAATCAGCCTTATCATGATTTTGATTTTCCCCAAACCGGTTCACTTTTCACCTTTTGGTTTCCATGTACTTACTATGGGTGGAATAAAAATTTTCGGGCGAATTTTTTTTTCGTGCGAAACTCAGGACAAAGCTGAATATTTTCACAAAGTAATAAGTTTGGATTTAAATGTTTTTTTTTTTAAGTAACCAGCTATATTTTCATAAAAAAGAATAAACATTAAATTAACTAATAATTGTAACACAGTTCGACACAAAAAATTTCTCCGAGATAAGGCTACCTAACATTTCTAATAGATTTTGTAAAAATGGAAGCTTATATATATAAATTTTAATAAAATATTGCAAATAGCAAAATCGGCTAAAAAGGGCTAATTTTTTTTTTTTTGCGAAACGGCTAAAAAATTAGTTGCCGGCTAAACCGAATTTTCTCCGGCTATTTGCTTTCGCAACCGGCTAAATCTAGCCGGAAAACGACTAAAATGGCAACACTGAAAATGACTTTATATACTTATTTCTTATATCCATAAGCAATCTCACTAATTAAATTTTAGTGAAAATCTAATTCGCGGGGCAATCTAATTCGCGAAATAAAATTGGCTTCAATGCCACTCATACGTCCCGTATCGCAAGTTTCTTCGTGGTAAGAAAACAATTTTTTGGAGTAAATAGGCACAGGTAACAAAACTGATTACGATGTGGGCAATTCTTTTTATGCACTCCTGCAAACATAACGAAATTCAAATCCATGCATATGTATGTATTAAATAAAAAACGCAAAATATATTGGCATCTTTAAAACCTTTAAAAAAAACTATATAATTATGTATATTTAAAAGTTTTTTGTTTCTAATGTAAAATCTGAAATCTTTCATATATGTACATACATTATATATCCATTGATGATGACGATATACATAAATATGCACATATATATCTATATTTGTACATACATAAATTTATTTACATTAATTTCATACTTTTAATTGCTTTTCATGTATGTACTTCATTAACTTTTGCATTTTATTTATTTTTTCATATGAACAATTTTTTACCCATTTCCTCGAGTCACTGTCACATAACCTACCCCATTTTTCTTCTCTTCTCTTATCTCTCCGCCCCCCCCTCACCAACTTTCTGTTGCGTGCGCGTGTTTATCTATTTTGCAGCTTTAGGGAACCCCGAACCGTACCAAGCGGTTAATGGATACTGTGATAGTAATTGCAAGAATTTCGTATTCTTCATTTTAATATTTGTCGTTTGTGTGTTTATGCATTCGACGTCGGAGGTGGGCAGCATGTTGTTGGTGATGCGTTGCACCCATCCAAAAGGTATGTGGAAATAAATATACATATGTACATAGTAAATACATAAACATACAATACATAAACAGTTGTCGAAAAAATTATATCATAAATATCAACTATAACATATAATTTTTTTGTTATTTAATTTTGATTACTATTTTGAAAAAATACAGTTCATTATTTAGTAAAATCCGTGTAAATCCAAGTTCTAAACATTGCGCAATATTTCAAAAAAAATCAACAAACTTTAACTTAATTAGATTTCTTAGAGAGATTTTGAATATGAAGTTTTACAGCGCAATGAATTCTAAATGAACTGTATTCTTATAAAAAAACCAAAATTAAATAACAAAAAGAAAAAATTTTACAACTTTTCAAAATATGGTGCGGCTATAATTTTTCCGACTACTTTTAATTTACTCTTTAGAATTAGACATATATTCCTTTTCCTAGATTTCGTGATAATTACAAATATTTTTTTGAATATACATACATATACATATATATGAATCTACACCCAACGACAGATAAAGTAGTATGTTCATCAAAAAAAAAAATTTAGAATATAAACTATTGAAGTCATTTGGACGCCAAGTTTTGTTACCACACCACAAAATGAACCGAGGCTAAAATATGACTGTTCTTAGAGTTGCCAGATTTTTATGCGCGAAATCAGTACGTTAGACTTTTTCATGCTAAAAAAATCAGAACTTTTCAGTACATTTTTATTCAAAGCAAAATTAAGAATGTAAGTAACAGATAACACTTTAAAATACCAGAGTACCTGTTTTTAACAATTAGGTTGTTCACACTTGCTTGGCTATGAGGTTATCTGGTTAAAAATTTGAATTCTGTAGTATATTTTGTTGTTGTAAACTGAATTTAAAATATATGTAACTAGATAACCAGGCAAGTGTGAATAACCTTAGTATTTTGGTATATAAATAAAATATAGTTCATAAAAAAATAAAAGTGTTATTCATTTTAACATGCGGTTACACAGAAGCCAATAATTTTTTTTTTAATGACATTTTTGAATAGATTTCATTAATCATCATTTCCATTTTCAGTGTTTATATAGTCAAAGAATTCTAAATTTTTGATTTTAAAATTACTTTTAATTTGAAGTTCACTTTCAACAATTTTAATTAGAAACCGGTTTCTCTCTTTGCGCCAGGAAACAAACGTTATACTTAAGATCCTCTGAGTTTCTTCGTTTGAGTATGGTATTGAAAAAAACAAAATTACATATTTTTTCAAACTGTTGAAAAGTATCACTATCAATTGAGAAATATGAACTCTACTTTTCCGTGTGAACATCCAGAAATATTGGAACTTTTATTTGCTTTTAGGAAAAAAAACTTCAGAAATAAAAGATGCAAGGTGGGACTGGAACTAAAAGAGTGCAAATCACTTTCGTGAGGCTCTACCAATTTTTGTTTCTGCTCTGAGTGCAGACAAACCATTCAAGTGTTGCTGCAATGAATTTTTTTTCTTTATTAATACATTAGACAATGTTGGTGTGGACTCGTACGTATTTTCAGCAATGGTAGTCAATTTGCTATGCATAATAATAATAATAGATTGGCGTTTATACATATGTTAGTGTTTGGCCGAGCTTCTCCTCCGACTTGTGGCGCGTGCCCTGATATTGTCACACAAAGCGAAGGGACCTACAGTTTTACGCCGACTCCGAACGACGATTGTATTTTTATGAGAAGCTGTTTTTCATGGCAGAAATACATTCGGAGGTTTGCCATTGCCCACCGAGGGACGACCGTTGTTAAGAAGAAACCTTTTTCTATATTTTTTGCGATGTTGCTTTGACCAGGGCTTGAACCCAGGTGCTGATGAGTGAAAGCGCGTACTGCTTACACCACAGCGGCCGACTATACATAGTTCATTATTTTAAACATAAAAGTAGTAATACTGATATAGCCAAGACTTCGCTATTAATTCTGGTTGCGTGTAATACGCACAATTAGAATGATAATAGGAACAAAACTTTTTTAATTGTTTTGATTTTAACGTCAATTTCCCTATTTTTGGATTTGATCTGATTTTGATAATGCTTAGATTCTCAGGAACCGGCGAATAATCTCAAAGACAGTTTCGTTTCGTAAATATATCAACAGCGATGCTTATAATACGGATTTTCAGAGCCACAATCCTAGTATTTCTTTTCATCTACACTAGACTGTATTAATATCTATTATTTTCATAATTCTAATGGAGTATATGTAAATATTTTTATTCGTTTTTGTGATTTATAGCCTTATAACAATTATATTCAACATTTTTTTTTAGCTTGAGGCCGTTTTTAATGAAAGTTTTTGCGGAAAAAAACATCAATTTACATTTTGGTAGAAATTATTATAAGTATAGAAGTTATTAGCAAAAACCAATCAAAACAACAACCACATGATCAAGTTTAAAGAGCACTGGAATAGCTGCGCTTGATTGTAGTTTGCTTGACAAATGAAAAAGTAGAAAAAGCAACAACAGTTTACTCGGCGAACTTAGCTCTGTGGGTAGACTCCTGGCTATAGCGACTGGAGTCGTTGGATCGAATCCCAGTTGAAGAAGTCTGATGAGGAGATGTGGTGATCTCCGAAATAGCTATAACTTCTACCAAAATGTAATTGATTTTCATTAAAAATTGCGGCCGTTCAATAAAATTGTTGAATGTAAATATTTTTGTGAGAACGTCTTTGATAATATTTTCAAGCTCCTAACATTTTAGCACGCATAAAAATTGTCAAGAGGTCTGGTAAGACAGTTCAAAATGAAGTCGTCGTGTGAACAGCCAAAAATTAGTTTCCGCAATTTCACCTTAGGAAAATAAAAATGAGTTTTCGAAACTCTTCAATTTTACAGACTTTCCTAAATGCCTTGCATTTTCACTTGTGACTGCACTTTTACTTTTATTTATTGTCTTTTTCGTTGTAACTGGTTAAAAATTCTCCAAATAATGCCTAATAATGTAGATTATGCCTGGCATGGTCACAGTCCTTAGTCAAATATAAACCTAAATAGGTCGTTCCGGTTACGTACACCCGAGTGTCGCGAAAACGACTTATACAAACATACACATGAGCAAAGTATTAAGAAAATACAATAAATGAACAAAAATAAATTTTAGTTTAATATTTTATTATAACGTTTTATAAATTTAATTAAACGTTAAGTTTTTAAGAAAACTTATATTACACACATATTTTAATTTGCAGATAAAGCCATGGCTATGGGCATAATACAGTCAGCTATTGGTCTATTTGGTAATGTTCCTTGTCCGATTATTTATGGCGCCGTTGTCGATTCGGCGTGCCTCATCTGGAAATCAGTGTGTGGCAAGCATGGAGCCTGTTCACTATACGATGCAGACTCATTTAGGCATTACTTTCTGGGTATGGTCACAATTCGCTTTGCTTTTAACACATTTTAGATTTTTTTTTCTGCAGGCATCACCGCCGGCATAATGTTTTTAGCTTTCTTAATGGACTTGGTCGTGTGGAGCAAAGCACATCGCATTGACATCACACCGGAGGACAGTAATGAGCCGCATGGTAAACAGACGGCCGCGGAAACTGAATGTAAGAAGTCAATGGTAGCGCCAGACACCAGTGTTTAAATCGAAAGCGCTATTTAAATAAGGATGATCGAAATATTTTGCTGAAAAGAACAAAATCAAAAGGTTAAAACAAAGTGCGCACATTTTTTTTCGTTTTCTTTTATTTGTGTTTCTTGCTTCTGGTTTTACCTAATGACGCTGCGACAGTAAGAAATGGATGCGTATTAATTAAAAAGAAAAAAAAGAAAACATACACAGTTGCTTTGTTAGAATTTGACGGAGGAATGCGATCTTGCATTTATTGTTGATAGTTATTTTATTGATTAGTTTAGTTAAAGTTTAGTTAATGAAAGCATAGTTTTAGGCAGCAAAACGAGCGCGAAGATGAAATACTAACGAAATGGACAAAATTCATACGCGTGCCCTGCTAAAGTAAAAACAAAAAGAAATATTAAAATTATAAATATTTGCATACATATACATATGTACATATTTACAAAGTATGTTCTTGTCTCCCTGTATATTCATTCATACATATTTATATGTAGATCCATATGTGTGCACGTAATAGTAGATACATATGTATATGCGTGTGTAAATTTAATTGTTTGTACCTTTGTACTTCTTAATGTGTTTTTTTATTTTATTTCTTTTCTACATATGTACATAATTTCCTTCTTTTTTTAATTCATTTATCTACCTATATCAATAAATATTTACAAAATAATATACCTTACTCTTACTACTTACATAAGAACGATATATTTGAATGTAGATATAAATACATAATTAACAATGTCCTTTTTAACAAAAATCTCAGTTATAGCTTAAAAATACATATAGATAAATATTATTAATTCATCCTGCAGGCAACAACAGGATTGACCATTTAAAATGCGTAGCTTTAGCACAATATAATAAAAGCAAAAATATGCATATGTACATACTCACATATATATCGTCGATGTTTTTGCAAAACCGCGCATAGACCAGTTGCAAAACCGCTTAAATCGCCGTTGTGGCAAAAATGAGATTTATGCATAAAAATCGTTAAATCGTTATTAAAACAACAGATTTGTAAAATAATAGCTAGACAAAATACCACCTATCAAGGCAATGCCTTCAGAGAAAACCCGTTTTTACGCTCTCCTGTAAAATTTTAATGCCGTAAAATAGGCGGTTTTGCAAAAACATCGACGATATGTATATAAGGGTGCCCATCGAAAAACACAAATATGTTCAGGATCTTGTTCATATGCTCTTGCATTTGCATATTCATTGCATTTGTAAATTCACAACAATAAAATGCACATGGTTGCCATGGCGGCAAGCATACAATTTGCTAATGCAATTCCAACTGCAAATCCCAGACCATTTCCACAACATTCTGAACAGCCCTAATTTATTTATATTTAGAAGGAGCCCGCAACACCTTTGGGGCTATCAAACGGTGTACTCAAAAAACTTCTAACACTTCTGAGAAAAAAGTTTGAAATTGGAGTGAAAATGTGTTGCACTTTTTTGTAGTTTTCTACAATGTTTTAAACTTGGGTTTATTTATGTAGGTTTTGTTAGAGAGTGAACTGTATTTTGTTCGAAAAGTCCTAAAAATAAATAAATAAACACGAGTGGCAAACAATATCACTTTGAGATGGGGCTACTATTGTATTGACCGATACTGTATATTTCGTGCAGTAGCCTAAAACTAATGTTTAAAAAAATAGACCGTTTAACCTTTTTTTTATCACGCTGGATAGATTAATATATGTATGTACATTATTTTAAAGGGCTATAAATCTATTCAAAATATATTCCATTTTTAAAATCGAATGGAAAATAGTCATTTAAAAAGTGATAAGTCTACAAAACTGTATTTTCTGAATAAAAATGGCCGGTCGCGACCTCTAAACTATTTTTAAAAAATTTGATACATATACATACATATGTATTATTTTTCATTTAATTTTTTTTTTTTATTTGGATGGTTAAATACATTAGCGTATTAAGATTAAATCTTTAATTTTTTATTTCTCATAAAAAGGAAAAAATAGGTGGCAGGGTCTTGAAAATCATAACTTTTTTCGATGGGCCCCCTAATGTGTATAAGTATGTAAAGGTATACACAAAAGGTCCTAGATGATCGTATTCGCTTTTTACAGTGCAGCCGAGAAACGTGTGGAATGTTCAGACCAAGCTGCATTTTTTTCAACAATAATCTGACTTAACATGTTCGTTAAGTTTAAAAATATACATAATTACATATATTGCGTTTAATGTTGGTAGCTATCACAGAATCCACCGTAGTCCAGTTTTTTGTGAAATCTATGAACATGCGATCATTGAATCCGAATTGCTACGGACCTGTGTATTCAAAGTATACGCTACGTTCGTGGCTATTCGGCTTCAGGGATAGTGGTATTTTCGTAGATTTCACAAAAAATGGGACTACGATGGATTCTGTGATGCCCTGTCTGTAACAAGAATAAAAATGTAGAATAATTCTTTATAAATCGATTTTTTCGATTTATCTTTCACTATTTTCCGTATTTTTACTGTTATAAACGCAGCCGTCGTGCGAAGAGTCTCTGATACATTTAGTATTCTCTCACCAAGTTGTCACGGCATTTCTGGTGTATTGAACAATACAAATAATAATTACCCAAAATTAAATACAACTCATGGACTTTAAAACAGTGCTGAGTTATTACAAAAGTAGATTTATGGTGAGATGTTGTCAGCTTTAAAGAAATGCTCATCGGATATCCTTCTGTCACAGCTAATTTTTTTTTACTTTACTTGCAAATACTTGAGCCAGTTTCATAATGAAACACTTAAAGTTCCTTTTACAAAAGTTTCCGTTTACTTAAAGTGTAATTTAAATGTACTTTAAATAATTCTACAATACAATGGCAATTGAATTATAACAAAAGTTTCATTTAAATGAAAATAACAAAGTTGGCAACGCTGATCTCGGCAATATTGCATCAGCTGATTGTCATAAATATGAAATTATGCTACGAAAATGACATACTTTTTTTCTTACAAAAGGGACCTTTATGTAATTTAAATTTCCAATTTTGGGTATTTAACTAAAGAGTCTTTATGGGCACCTTTAACTTCGAAGTGGATTTATGAAACCGATCAGCCAAATAAAGCATCCTTTAAATTTTAAAGTATTCTTTAATCTTATTATAAAATCGGCCCCTAAGCTTATTATTATTTAAATAAGGTTGTTTTATTAAAAGTATAATAAATGTTCATTTCAAACCATTAGAGTTCACTCATATATTTAATACTTCTATATTGGCAACATCTGCGCAACATGGTACAATAATTCATGATAAAAACATAGCAAGGTAGAACCGTTCTCTCAATTTGTCGGCCATGATTTTTTTTTTGAAGTTTGCCAACATTTTAAAATCATATAAAAGTGAAAATAAAAAATTGAAATTGTACGAAATTGTTGTTGCTTGAGATTGAAAATGAAAATGTGTGTGTGAGTTTGTGAGTAAATTTAAAAATTAAATTGTTTGGAAACGTCAAGAATTTTAAAAGTGACTCTCAGCGGTTCTACCTTACTATATTTTTATCATGCAATAATTACAGGTATTGTCTTCCCAAAGAGCGCATATTCCGACCTGCCTTACTTGCAAAACATCATTGTTGTCCACACTAAAAGGTTAGGGCTAGGGTAAAGGGATATTTTCATACCCCATATACCATATATGTACACGTATTTTTTTAAACAAATCTTCTTGTATAGTAAATAAATTCGAAATTTGTATGGCTCACTTCATTTCAAACGTTTTTTCTTTTGTTTTGAAAAATTATAAAAATGAAATTGAGCGATAACAAAAAGCAAAGCCAAATAAAAGTAAAAGCATCAAAATTGGACTGCGTCAAAATTAAAATAAGGGAGCACGAATTTCGATGCGAAGCAAAACTCTCTGGGAAGACAATGCCTTTAATTATTGTACCATGTCTGCGNTGTCCACACTAAAAGGTTAGGGCTAGGGTAAAGGGATATTTTCATACCCCATATACCATATATGTACACGTATTTTTTTAAACAAATCTTCTTGTATAGTAAATAAATTCGAAATTTGTATGGCTCACTTCATTTCAAACGTTTTTTCTTTTGTTTTGAAAAATTATAAAAATGAAATTGAGCGATAACAAAAAGCAAAGCCAAATAAAAGTAAAAGCATCAAAATTGGACTGCGTCAAAATTAAAATAAGGGAGCACGAATTTCGATGCGAAGCAAAACTCTCTGGGAAGACAATGCCTTTAATTATTGTACCATGTCTGCGCAATGTGTTTGGATTCAGCAATCAAAGGAGATAGATTTGAGGGAAATAAACGTTTTGCGCAAGCGCAGGTTTTTCATATATTAGGAGCGTTCCTTATCTCCCAGAAATAGTCAGAAAAAGTCCGAAGTAGTCAGATTTAGTCCAAAAAGCGTTCCTTAACTCGGAAATGACAACAANTTTGTTGTTGCCATTCTTTGGACTAAAAATTTGGTTTTTTGCGTTCCTTTACTTTTCCTGTTATTCTCTTTTAGTGAGCGCATTTTGCTTGCGCTCTGGCATTTTGACACTTTTCAGATTTTAGTCCAAAAAGATAAGGAATGAACCTATTAGTATCTGTGAATATATGCGACAAATACATTCAAGCGAACTTGACGTATCCTCAGTAACGCTTGAAAATAAATTTACAGGGGATTATTTTACTCTGGGTGATTATGCCCTTTGTTGACGCTTGCTTGCTTATACAAACTGAAACTTTATGATGAAATATTAAAATTTTATTTTAAAGCTACCCGGAAATTAATAAACCGATTTGAAAATTTTTAAAATGATTACCCCATTTATTATTTTAGAATGTTTAACTCAAACATATATCTCAATTTTTCACAGAGTAAAGATTTACTCACTATTCAGGTAAAAAGGAATAAATAACTATATTAACTCACTCAAAATTGTAGTGATCTTTATATAATATTCGCAATGTCCATTTGAAAGTTTTTTTGCTTATTATTTTTTTATAAAAGTACAGTTCATTATCTAACAGAAAATATAGAAATCCATATTCCAAACTTTCTGAAAAAACTAAAAAAAAATAAAGAAAGTTTTATTAGAATTGCAAGCTTTTTAGTTAAAATTTTTGCAAATTATCTGCGTTCCAAAATACGCATTTAAAGCAATTTTATTTAATATATCTCTTGTTCACATAAAAGGCGTCAGTGCGAGATTTCTATAATTTAATTTATTATAAAATTCATGAAGTTAAATGTAAACTAAAAGATCCCTGTAATTTTATTTTAGTGTTCCGTCACTGCGATTTGTTTTAAATTCAAGTTCAATTTTTTAAATACGATTACTCTGTTTTCCTTTTCTTTTTTTATACATCTGTACTCTAATGTTTGCTGACTGCACTTTTAGATACTGCCAATATAGAAGTATTACATATACTACGTTTATACGTAAGCTATTTGCAAATAAAAATAATTTGCAAATACCTAACTCACTGTTTATTCGATGGTGAAAAATTCTTTTTTAATATTGCCTGATTATAAAAAGGAAATAATATGACCTTAGAGTGGTTCATAACACTCTTTTGAAAATTCATAAACGCTACATCAGAATATTGTTATTTGTGATAAAAAAAGAAACACGTATTTTTTTTATTTTGAAAAAAAAAGTTTTGTTAGAGGTCGCGCTGGTCGGGTTTTTATAAAAACGCCNTTAGCATAATTGAATCTATGGGAAGCGCAGCGTCAGCAGTTAATTCAGCCGGTTAGACAGTAAGTCATAGTATTAAGAAATATGTTGTATTCATTCCATTTTGGACAGCGGGAGCAGATGGTAAATACACTTGTACAAAACTAATTATTGTCTTTTATTTTAGGAAGGACAACTCGGGGCCGCCAACTTAAACTTTTTCGGGCTCACGGATGTGAGCTCGATGACTTACATAAAAAAAAAGAAAAAAAAGAAAAATATTCCGACGAACTGATAACCTCCTCCTTTTTTGGAAGTCGGTTAAAAATGGCAACGTCTTGATTATAAAAAGGCAATAAGATGACCATCGAAAAAGAAAATAAACCTAAGAAAGGCGGCGTCTTGCGCTTATTTGCAAATAGTACCACTAATCATATTTGCAAATAATACGTTACACGATATGTATTTGCATCTGTAAATGCGACCTTTTCAATACATATGTAATTGCGTATGTCTGTCAAATTCACAGTCTTTATTTAACTATTTGAAAATACATTCTTTGAAAACGGAATAAACTAAACTCATATGATTCTATCTGTGTGTCAGATGAAAATAGAAACATTTCTATTTCGTATGTACGTGCATCTGCTTTGTACAGAAACAAATCTAAACTGCCTTCGTAAAAAGTGGCTTGTGAACATGCAAATACATATCGTGTAAGAACACCTTAAGCATTTCTATTAAAGCCTAAACAGACGGCAGCGTTGATCCGGATCTACTCGTTAATTCGGAATTATCTCGGAAATTAACTGCAGTTGATCCGGATTAAGTCTAAGGGCCGGTTGTTCAATGTCTGATTTGCAGAAATCGGAGGTAGAAGCTCCGGTTAAATGCAACGACTGCTTTATCGATCACATGTTATAAGCATGGTGACGAAAACGTTGATAATGATGTTTAACCGGCAAGTAGTGATAACCAGACATTGAACAACCGGCACCTAGAGTTTATTCCCAAACTTAACTCGGACCAGGGGAATATTCGATGACAGCACTGACCGAAACTCAGAGAGCGTAGAATACAGAGAAAGAGCAAACTAGCATGGGCATATACCTTTTCATCGGTATGACAGTCACCGTACTAATTTATATAGGAATCCAATTGAAATTAAATAAGAACTTATTTCAATTAATACGGTGACTGCATTACCGACGACTAGGTGGATGTCAATGCTAGTTTTGAATTTTCTTCGTGTTCTACGCTCTCTGAACAAACAAATACACCAACAAAGCAGCGAACCATGATTCAATAATACAAGGTTCGATAAACTGACAGTTGTCTCTCTCGCACCGCTCCCTTAGCAGTGGCACCGTGTTGCTTCTTTGCAAATTTACATGGAAACAGTGTAGCTTTGGTGTGAAATAAAAGTATAAGCTTTTGTGCAATATGTTTATTTGTATATGCATATGAAGCATATTTAACTGATGAAAACCTAAGCATTGGATGTTTACATCAATCTCATAGTAGTCTTATTTTAATTTTGAGTCATTTTGCAGTTTTTATACGGCTAAATAGCATATAAATTACGTAATTCACGTAGATATATCAATATTACGTTCAAACATTTCGTTTAAAATGCCAGATTTCCTGCAAATACATTAGAATTTACGAAAGGAATTTCACTACTAATTGCCTATTTTACGTACTTTTCTACTACCGTTTTCGAAACAAGGGATTGCATTCTTGCCCTTTCTCTGTCCTTCGTAAATGCAACCTTTTCTAAGGGAGTGTCAAACCGCAGCTGTCAATAATTATCTAACCTTGTATTATTGAATCATGGCAGTGAACTACTTCATCCGCGGTAGCCGAGTGGTGAGGGCTGCGTACTACAAGCCTGCAGGTCCCAAATTCGATCATCGGTTGTTTTTATTGTTACGTAAATTTTTTTAAATTTTACTTGATTAATATAAATAATTCTACTTTATTTTATTTTTGTTTGTTTTATTTTATTTCGCATTTTTTATTTTATTATTAGTTAATTAAAATTTGTATAGTTTAATTTTACTAAAAAAGTCAATGACAACTAACTAAAACAACTTAAAAAAATATATGAAATTTATAATTGAATGAATAAAAAAATTAAATGAATTTTATACTAGCCGTAGGATTCGAACCTACGACCTCGGGGCTAGCATTACTGCCGTCTGTCAAGGCACAATTTTAATCAGATCAATTGCGCCGTTAATCCGTATCAACGTTGCTGTCTGTTTATGCTTTTAGATACAACACGAAAGGCGCTATGAACTAAATATTTATAGTTTAGTCTAAATTTGGGAAACGAATCCATAATCATCCCATCCGTTACGTTTTGAAAATTTTCAGATTAATGGTTGAAGAAAATTACTTAAAGTTTGAGCAAATACGAGTTAAAAAGGGTGGGTTACGTCAGAATGCCCCTAATGAATGAAGTTTGTTAAATATTTGTTTACCTAAAAAATGTAGATAATTCCACCGATTTGAAAGGTACTCGGCTAAAAAAATTGTATTCGAAGGAAATCTGACAGTGACTGCCAGCAAGAAATTGAAGCATATGTTGATGAAAGTCAGAATAAAAATAAATATATGTAGGTATACTCATAGGTCCTAGGGATCCCTGAAATCAGAGCTAAATGGGCGAATAAAAGCACGCACTGAATACGATTTAGCAATGGCGTATGAAATAAAAATTCGAGTTAAAGACTATACCTAAGTCAGTTAACTCATTACGAGTGGATAGTCGAGTACCATCAATATAGTAATGAAGTAATATTTCAGTCTAAATGCAAACCTTTACTTATTTTACTCCTTGCCTATTAAATTTGTTGTCTTGAAAATTCATATTTTCTATTAAGCTTTGTAACCCCCAAATCGCAAATGATAAATTTTGAGGTCTTAACTGACTTCAATATAAAGCCGCAAATATCATATTTTCAAAGAGGCGGTCTAAACTTCATCGTAAGCGTGTATCTAAAAGCGAACTAAGGACTATTGAAAAAAGCGAAATTCGGAAAATGCCACTTAGGGCCATTTGTGATAATGACGATAAAATGCAC
>NW_016171032.1:0-14972 GCF_001687245.7 Rhagoletis zephyria
TAGAAGCAGCTGAAGAAATCGACTCAAAAGTCGATGGCAGAGGCTATTGGTAGACCGGCGGATACAGGAAGGACTTAAATATCCGCTAAGCATTGCCAACGGTCACACCTCTGCTAGCCGCTAGTAGTTATAATAGGGGAGAAAAATTGACAAGGAAGGAATTAACCAGAGGATATAGTGTACTCGATTCAAACTCAGAACTCGGCTGCATACGCATCTATGCAACCTTAGCACAGGCACATATTAATACAGCTATGGACAAAGAGCAAGAGCGGGAAGAAGAAAAGGCCAAAACAAGCAAGGTGTGAAAGCTCTGTAACAAACCAAGACAGCAGTCAAAATGAAGCTACGCTTAGATGGAAAGGTTACTTTTTCGTCTAAGTAGGGAGGCTGACCTGAACTGGGTCCTTGATGCTGTTGCAAAAGATAGAGAGCATTTCTGGCACACTCGAAATATTGACGATGAGGCATCCTGCATTTGTCAACAAGATTGAAGAGAACATTGCGAAAAAACTAAAAAAAAAAAACGAAACGAAAAAACGTTAAAATTGGAACGTTCAGCGAAATATTAGAAATATGTTGCAAAACTTCTTCGTGCACAGAAACCTGCTATTTCTTTTGATCAGCTAAGAAGTTCCAGGAAGGTGATTAAGGTATGTCATGCAGCCAAAAGACACTTGATCATCGAGATGATCGATCTGAATTTCTCTGATGGACAGATTAGGCCGGAACAATGAAAGCAGTTAGATAACAAATTCTGAGAAATAAATGTTCCTTGGATGGCGAACAAGCAAGTCCAACTAACTTTTTTTATAGAACGGGAGATTTTGGGCAAAACGATTTTTTAGTATAACAATGATTTCCTAATTAAATGGCGCACGGGGTTCCCAGGAAATTAGATCGAGTATGGTAGAGTCTTGGGTTGATAGTAGCCGTCGATTTTAAGTTTACCGAAAGCAAAATTCGAGGAAAACCCAAAGGTCATTCTGCTACTTTTCCCGTGGATCAGAAGATGCGTAGGCAGGTCTGACGCCAACAGAGCTCGAAATCTGTTCCTTCAGATAAATGGGGAAGCCGAAGACAAGTTCGTTTGTTAAGAAGTTAATCAGTATAATACCCTTCGCTTTTGGTTTCTATTGACAAACTTAAGCATGGAGTTTCTTTCAAAATAATGTATGCCGCTAGCTTTCCTAAAAGGTAAACATTGAGAGGTGGGATACTCTATTGAGAAGCTCAGTACAAACATTTTTGTAATAACAGCTAGGAACCCGATATCGAACAGAAAGTATCGATATGGTACTCATTTAAAGTATCGCATTAAAAATATCGGGTACCCATTAATATCCAAAATCCAAAAGTTTATCTGAATATAGGTCTCGTATATAGGCCGCTGTGGTGTAATGGTTAGAATTGCANCAAAATCCAAAAGTTTATCTGAATATAGGTCTCGTATATAGGCCGCTGTGGTGTAATGGTTAGAATTGCACAAAGCTTGAAAATGAAAAACAGCTTCCCATTAAAACAAAATCGCCGTTCAGAGTCGACATAAAACTGTAGGGGCCCCTCTTGTGTCACAACACGCGCGACAAATCGGAGGAGGATCTTGGTCAAACACTAACATATTCTTGCCCTACAAGGCGAGGTTAGCTGTGTGACATTCTCTGGACTAAGATTTTGCATGGTTGGGTTAGATATATGGGGAACGGAGAGTCTGGAAAGTTGTCAGAGAAGTAATGACTCCCACGTAAAAATGCTTGACTGAGTGCTTGGCGGAGTTTTCTGACCTACCACAAATCGAATCCTTTCAATTCCAATTCTGTGGTAACGGCTGGGGAATGAAAATATCACAGGCAAAAGGTCATTCAAACACTATTATGAACGACTTCATATTTTTTAAACCTTCAATATTTCATAACCTCTTTTTCATAAGATAAAACTTTCTTGTGACGCAGATGTAAAATTGCAGAATGCGACACGGTTTCCAGCGCCTACGAAGAGTACTGGACACAATTCGGTATTCCTCCGAAAAGTAATGGACTGGACCAATGTAATCGCTTTGCGAGTAATTATACTATAAACCAAACAGTTTCTACGACACCTGCCGATGAGTCAATCGGATTGTGCTATGCGCACAATTTCGATAGCAGTAAAAAGGAGAGGTGTAAGGACAACGATTTCATATTTCGCGATAAGGAAGTGACGATAGCGAATGAGGTTTGTACCAACCCAAAAATAGAAAATAACTGCAAAAATAAGCAGCAAGTTTGTATTTTTTCGCAAATAGTTCGGTATTTACTGCGAAAACGAATGGAAGTTGGCCATGGTGGGCACAATTGGCAATCTGGGACAGTTCGTCGGCATACCCTTGGGCGGTGTCATATCAGATCGGTAAGAGTCGGCGGGTTTCTTCACCTGGAAGCAAATTTTAGGTTTTTATTTTATTATTTTTTCTACAACTATCTCCGCTCAGGTATGGCCGCCGGAACGCGCTCGCACTTGGCGGATTCTTTAGCGCCTTCTTAGGACTAATACGCTCATTCACACCCAGCTACACTTCTTTTATAATTTTCGAATTCCTCGACAATATCGCCTCGAGTCCAATGTATCCGATATGCTTCATTTTGGGCGTTGAGTTAGTCGGTCCACAACGGCGTGTGATCGCCTGTAGCATGATCACCATTTTCTATGCCATCGGCGAAATTCTACTAGCAGTTGTTGCAAAGTATTTTCAAAATTGGCGGCTTATCTTACGCATCGTTTACGTACCGGCGATAGTACTCATCAGCTATATTTGGATACTTCCGGAGAGCATACGTTGGCTGCTGAGTCAGGGTAAGGATGAGGATGCCAAAAATATACTACGACGCGCTGCCACGGTGAATAAACGCCAACTTTCCGATGATTCGCTGCACAAATTAATTTCAGCGAATCGTGAAAAGTTAGCAACAGCCACAGATGGTCGCTTTCCCATCAAGGAGGCATTCAAACAGCTCTCATGGCGCATCATAAATTGCTCTTTCAGTTGGATTGTCATTGTGTTGGTCTACTATGGCATCAGCTTAAATGCGGTGCTCCTGGATGGTGATAAATATAATAATTTCATGTTTATTTCATTAATCGAGTTACCCGGCTTCTTTTTGCCGTTTCTTATCATGGATCGCTTTGGCAGGCGATACTCGCTTTGCGCTACCATGTTGTTAAGTGGGATTTGTTGCTTGATAACAGCTTTTCTACCGGCAGGTAAGTAGATAAATAAATATAATAAAAATGTCTGGCTTATCGGTTGCTAACATAGTTTTTTTGTTTGTTTGTTTTTTTTTTTGCTTTTATAATTTCAGATGACTTCGCGTGGCGTTTGACGTTGTTCCTAATGGGCAAGCTTATGATTACAGCCGCATTTCAAATATTGTATTTCTTCACATCGGAAATCTTTCCAACAAATATACGCAACAGTTTGCTCTCCTTCTGTTCGATGGTGGGCCGAGTGGGTTCAATGTTGGCGCCACAAACACCTGTGCTGGTGAGTAGAAGATACATATCACGAAGTTCAAAATGTTTGAAACCCTGCGCGAAAAAACACTCAGGTTTTCAATGAAGGTCCATTAGCTATTATCATTCTCTTTATCCAAGCCTCGGCTCGAGGAACCGTGCTGCGTTTATATGCGCTGAGCATAGGGCTTCTGATGTCTAAGTCAACAAGCAAATATAATAAGCAGTATGTAATGATGGGCTTGTCCCATTGTACGGCAGGATTTGTCCCTAGGTATGGAGACAAGAGAAGTAGCAGTACTGATCCACTTGTGTTTGATCCTACTTGAGCCATCGCCTTTCGTGAAAGCTCCATCCCATCGGTGTTGATAGAAGAAGGACAGCCACCGTGTCTGATATTGTTGTGTCGTGTGCTCAGGCAAGTCCGCACATGCTCTAATTCGTATGGGTCAATCCATGTTAAAATGGTCAATGGTTGGAATCGACCGTTTTTTATTTGGACCAGTTTTGGTCAAAACTTTTTTTTATCATAGAACAATATTCCTCCAGATATAAAAAAATTTTAAAAAATTTTCGAAAGTTTAAAATTTTACACTTTTTCCGGATTTTGCAAGTTTATCTTTTTGGATATCTCATCTGTTGCACAAATGGTTCTGATCTCGTTTGAGATTAAAAAATATATCTAAAAAACGTGCGAAAAAATAAATTACAGAATGTTGAAATTTTAAAAATCGTAAGAGCGAAAACTTAAATACAAGTTTGGCTCTTTTTTTTTATACAATACTTCTAAAAATCATAAAAGATATTGGGATGATAAAAATTATGTTTTTTTTAATTTTTTTAACTTTGAAACAAATTTTTTACGACTCTAAATTTAAATAAATTTCAATGCAATAAAATTGTTTAACATAACTTTATTTAAAATTAGCAAATAAATTCAAATTATATCTTATATCTTAAAAAACACCGTCAGGTGAAGGTATTGTATAAAAGGCTCCCCAAAAATGTTTGTATCTAAGTTTTTGCTTTTACGATTTTTTTACTATCAAAATTCTGAATTTTGTTCTTCGATTTTCTTTATATATTTTATAGCCCTAAAACGAGTCAACGATCCACAAATTTTTATCTAAATTTCGAGCTTATTAACCGAAATTTTTTTTAATTTATGCAGCTAATAAGATTATACAATTTTAGTAAAATTAGTGCAAGTTTTGAGGGGCTAAAAAATCGCATTGATTTTTAATATTTTTTTTTTTTTTTGTTGACGGCGTTTTGAACTTTTTTTGAGGAGGAATATGCGCAAGACCTTTTGCAAAAAAAAACAACAAATAAAGTCAACGCCAGTTTTCTTAAATTTCGGTTTTTATATGAAAAAAAACCGAAAAAGCCATCAGCAAAAAAAATTATTAAAAATCAATTCGCTTTTTTAGCCGCCCAAAACATACACTAGTTTTACTAAAATTTTATAATCCTGTTAACTGCATAACTAAACTGTTAAATGCATAATTTAAAAGAAATCTGGTTAAAAAGCTCGAAATTTAGATACAAATTTGTGGTATTTTTCTGAATTCTGTATAAGGTTTGAAAGTGTGATTTATGAAAAAATATCAAACAAATTTTTGCTTAAAAGACATTGTAAATATTAAAAATCAATGCGCTTTTTTAGCCGCACAAAACTTGCACTAGTTTACTAAAACTTTGTAATCCTGTTAACTGCATAGCAAAAAAAAATTTAAAAAATTCTGGTTGAAAAAGCTCGAAATTTAGATAAAAATTTGTGGAGTTTTTCTGAATTCTGTATAAGGTTTGAAAGTTAATAGTTTTTATATTTTCTGTTAAAGCATGATCCATATTTTTATAAAAAAAAAAAAAAAATTACTTGAAAAACATTGTAAATATTAAAAACGACACACCATTCATAAATTTTTGAACGCCACTGTATCTATTTTCAATACCACATATTTTTAAACCATTATACGGGGAAACCAATTAACAGGGTTCAATTATGCGGGAAAATTCACATGGATATTTTATGCAATATCTTTTTACCGATAAGTTAATTCAAATAAGCGGGGAAATCAATTAACCGGGGGACAATTAAGCGGGGAATACTGTATGTCTTTATTTGAAGTGGTGCTAGTAACTAAGCAAATTTTGTCCCTATAAATTCCCAGAATATGCCCAGCGTTCGATCACAATTAATAAACTAAATACTTACCTACATACATATGTACATAGTATGTATTTATTATTAATTTCCTTCTAAATTAAATATTTGTTGTGGTATTTATTGAAGCAATATTTTTATATCTCCTTTTTACAGGCTAAATTTCACGAAAATGCTCCAGCGATATTGTTTGCTGTTTGTGCAATTATCAGCGGCCTTTTGGCGCTTTTCTTTCCCGAAACAACAAATATTGTGCTGCCAACAACAATGCATGATGCACATAATATAGGAGCTAAACAGCACAATGAGAAAACAAAAGTAAATTCGTGTAGAAATTTAAGTTCATGAAAATACGGACTAATTAATTTAAGTTTCCAGCTTTTTTCTATATCAATTAAAAGCTGTTAAGTTATTTCATTTTAATTTGCATACGAGTTCCTCAAAGCGCTTGTATTGTTTCCCTATTATGTGTGAAATAAAAAACATTAAAAAAATTGCTATCTTTTAAATGAGGACTGCACTTTTTGGTACTAAGCTCGGCCAAACACTAACATATGTGTGTGTAAGCGCCAATTTATTATTCTTTATTCTTCATCCATATCGGCACAGCATGTAACCGCGAAAAGAGGATTTGTAAGTAACAGAATTTATGGAACTTCATCGAGAAACAAATGAATTCATCACTTCTGAAGGATATCAGTTTGTAACCGCGGCGTCTACAGTGGAATCCAGTTAGAGACTTCGTGCCAAAAGAGGCGTTAGTATAATGGCAAAAATAAAAATAAAATTGCTAAACAGTTAAAGCCAAAAACGTGGGAATAGTGTAGCTTTCCTTGGTTAGATTAGGTTGGATTGACTGCCTGCATCACATTCTATCCAGGGATGGAAAATAAAATTTTCAAATTGTTTGAGGCAAAAATTTTACCTAACAGCAGACGAATTTATCTAAAAAATTATATGTCCATACATTTTGTGACATGAAATGTGTCACGGCAAATCTGTTAAGCCATACAAAATTACGACGAAAATCTGCCTGATATTGGGATTGACATTCTGTAACACTTCAAATTGGAAGAACTTTTCGAGGTCAAACAAAGACAAGGCGTATAATTTTCTTGCGTCAACACTCGTCTACGTGCTGCACTAATTTGCCAGCTGTCACTGGGATGCTGCTTCTGAAACATTGGTTCGCCCAAACCTCTTATATAAGCTTGGTATTTTCGAACATGTCGCCAAAAATTCATGATTCAGCTTCTGATAGGTCTACTCTGTATGTACATATATAATAATAATAGATTGGCGCTTACACATAGTATGTTGGTTTTTGGCCGAGCTCCTCCTCAGATTTGTGGCATGCGCAGATTTTGACAGCCATAACTCTTAAAGTTTTAATTTGTTGTTAATTTGTCGTGATTAGCATGCCTAAAAACCAAATTCAGTGGCATTTTGAAAAATATTGTTTTTTTTCGAAAAATGCACAGTCCATTTGACAGCTGTCTCCTGTCATGGTTTTTATTTGAGATAAAATTCGTGATCAGCATGTCTAAAAACCTAATCAGTGGCATTTTTTAAATTATCGTTTTATTTTCATAAAAATTTATAGCCGACTTGACAGCTGGCAACTGTCAGAGATTTAATTTGGCTTAAAATTCGTGATCGTCATGTCAAAAAACGTAATCAGTGGTATTTTCAAAAAGATTTTCTTAATTTTAGAGAAATTGGCACTTGATTTGACAGTTCTCAACCGTCAAACTGTAAATTTTATGGCATATTGGGATTTAGCATTGCAACAGTACTACGATCTCGCAGTTCTATTATAATCGTAGCAGCACTTCTAATTTTTCGCGTAAAACATGGCTTCTCCGACCTCTGTGCGGCGATTGTATTTTTATGAGAAGCTGTTTTTCATGGCAGGAATACACTCGGAGGTTTTCCATTGACTGCCGAGTTGTGTTCGCTGTTACGAAAAAACCTTTTTCTACATTTTTCTGCGATGTTGCTTTGGCAGGGCTTGAACCCAGGAACTCCGGGGTGGAAGCGCGCACTGTAAAGCAATCGATATTTGAAAATGTGTTTTGACCTAAATATTTCATGTTAAATGCAATTATATTTAAACCTCTCTAGCATTTACACAATTTCAGGAGAGAATCGATAGAGGTGGTTTAACGGGGAACGAGGAAGTCAAATTACCCCCCTGCAACAAAAAAAGGGCCCTTAATCATTAATTGTTAATCATCTCTTTTGGGATGGTATAGTTAAAATCGATGGTATCGGAAAGGAAAAGGCTCTGCTGGGGCCGAATAAATTAGGTGTATGTCAAAAAAGCTACCAAGGAGATATTTTTGAAGGGAATCATTGTCGGAAACTTCTCAAAGAAGCGGACAAATTGCAGGATCCTGAAATTTATGAGTTTGTAGGGCCATTACGATTACAGCCTTATATTGCCTCGTTCAAAGCCATGAACAAAATCGTGAATACATGCTTTTCCGAAAAACAAGCGGAGCTTAGTAATTTTGATAAAAATCTTAACGAACCCCACACATCTTTGAAAAGTACTGGAATTTCTCAAACTGTCAAAATCCATATTATCCTTGAACATTTAAAGCAATCTATTTCATTCTTGAATAAGGACGGTTTAGGATTATGGTCCGAGCAGGCCGGGGAGTCAGTTCATAGGGAATTCATTAAATTCTGGGATAGATTCAAAATAAATATGATTGATGAACCAACTTTTGTGAGTCGCCTGAAGAAAACTGTAATGACATTTTCATTCCAGCATATATAAAAACTTAATTAAATAATAAAATATTTAAATACTAAAATGTGTGGCTATATTATATTGTAAGCCAACAAAAAAAATAAAAGAAAACAAAAAAATATATAAAAAATAAAGGAAAAAAAATATATAAAAAAATAAAACCAAAAAAAAACAAAGAGGTGCAAAGTAAGTTGCCTCCACGTGGTTCGCCTTGGAAACGATTAAAACCGGCTAAAAACTTACATAAACTTATATTTTCACATAATATATATACACACATTTACTCACACATACATTGTTGAATATTTAATGCACAAGGATCTTTTTCTCTTTCGCAAAAGTCGGCCTATCATAACTATGTTAAAACAGGAGCTGCTAGGATTTTCAATTCAAAACCTAAAAATATCAACAAATACAACCATGCGTTCAGTTTTTGTCGACATTTTTATGCTACCTATCTTTGCTTCCTGCCCACCGTGAGGGGGCATGGCGCTGCTTTAATGACCTTTGTTTACTGAGAAGCCAGCTTCTTCTGATCTTCTGATCAATCTTGTCTGCTTATATGACACAACAACGTGGACGATGTCTGATAAGGAAGAGATGTGTTCGAGTGCATTCGCAAGAAGCCCAGATGGATAAGTGTGCACTTGGTTGGTATAACTACAAGGAGGAAAAATTTCCTGGATGGAAACTTTTCCATCACTGATTCTATTCCGTCTATTTGCCAAGAATACCAGGATTTTCGGGATTTGTAATTTGCAATGGTGGCAATAATAGAAACGCCTTATGTTGGCCAGTTTTTGCTATATTTCTTTTGTTTATTGAATATTTACTATTTTTTTCTTTTATAAATATCTAGCTAATTATACGCACCAATAACACCGTGCGACAGGCAATTTTACACATAAAAAATCAATATATTCGCGAAGCCATGGGCCAAATATACGCAGTAAAAATGCGATTTTAGCTTTTCTCGCTGACGTCAGGATTTTTTAAAATGACTTTAAAACTTGAATAATATGAGTAATTCTGAAAATGGTTTAAAAAATTTAGTGCAATGTTCTTAGGAAAACAGTATGAAAGAGAAAATTCTGTAGAGAAAGAACAGATTAAATTTTTTGGTGCATAAGGTATTGAAAATGTCCTAAATGTTCTATTTTATCCTTGAATATCCTTGAAATTTTGCAATATTTATTTTGAAAAAATCTGTGTTCATATGGAAAAGTAGCTTATGTCGAAAGGCTGGCTTTAGTATAAATCGGCATTCGCAGCATATGATTGCGAATGACTCACTGGCGCTGAGCAGTTGAAGAACTTTTGGCAAATAAACCTGCGATAAATAGTTCCGATACTAGCAAGTCAACATTCTTATTAAGTCTCTTCAAAAAATTCCTTGTCGTTTAAGGAATAANCTAAAACCAAATTGCTTGCTTGGTGTGCTTTAAAATTTGTTTGCTTCAAACTGTTTCAATCTGCTTACTCAGAATTTTTAGAAATATTTTAGGTACGCAATTTTATAAGTATAGCCCATTAAATTGCAGGAGGATAAAGTGCAAGTTTCTTCAAGTGACTAAGAGTAATGTTGAATTTTTTATAATTTTTTTGCTGGCGGTCTCACGCATTTTCTTCCATACAAAGTTTCGTTTAGCCTTTCTACATACATAGATAGAACGTTTTTATTTACTTAGTAATTTTTACAAAAACTTATTTTAGCATTTCACATACATGTTCACGTGATTGATCACACTTTCCTCGTTTTACTCGACACGTGTTTTATAAATAGTCATTTATGGGTAAGTAATAGAAGCTTAGACACAAAAATTAACAATACAGTGTGGTTATTCACGCTTGTCTGGTTATCAGCTTAGCTGGCTAAAAATAATTTTTCTGCAGTGCATTTTGCTGTTGTACAACAATAAAATACACTACAGAAAAACTATTTTTACATAGACAAGCTGGTAACCAGGCAAGCGTGCACAACCACAATATAAAAATCACATATAAATGGAACTGTCGTAGTATGATTTCACCGCTACATCACATTAAATAAAAATCATTTACAATAATTGTTTTAAAAACATACATACGTACTCGTTCAAAGGAAAATAGTACCAGTAATTAAAAGTGCACAAGTATCAACTCTCAGTCTGATGTGCTTAACCGCAACTAAGAAGCGGATTTTCTAAAGCGTTCTTTTTTGTTACTTTTTTTTCTTTTTGCAGAGAAACTGGTTGTAACTAGTTATTTAGATCGGTTTTAAGATTTTACAATTGACTTTAATTTTGCCTGTGGTTTTTATATATTTTCTATTATTACTATTCTATATTCATTACATAACGCATTATTAAATTATCAAACCTCATATGGTAAATCAAATCAGCGTTGGATTGTGGAAAATCAAAACCCCCATTCATTCTGTGTAATTAATTTCAAGCCACGCTTCAATCCCGTGCCTGTATGTACCTATACCATGTATGTACATTAAGGTGGTCCAAAAAAGTGTAATGCTCTCACCCCATAGGATTGTTCTATAGCGAAAAAATATACCCCTATTTTTTTTTTTTTAAATCAAAAAATATTTAAAGGTCGCTCAAAGTCTGCCATATATTTTATATGGAAAAAAATACTTTTCGTAGAAATGGCACAGAATTCTTGAAAATCAATGATTTTCGATCATTGTTTATTTAACCATTTTTTGATACTAAAGATTTGTATGGGTACCCCCAATGGATTTGCGGGGATTTTTGGCGGACCTATAATATACAGTTACTGTAAAAAATGGTTAAGTAAACAATTGGGTATTATTATTGGGAGTCTCCGGAAGAGAAACAGAGATTTCCGATCGAAAAATATTCAACCTTATCAATTTTCACTTTTGGTTTCCATTGTTTTACTATGGGCGGCTGACAAATTTTCGGGAATTTTTTTCTGGCGAAACAAGGGATAAGGCAGATTGATTTTCAAGAATTCTATACGATTTCTGAGAAAATTTGTTTTTTCTTCATATAATATACATGGAAAACTTTAAACACTTTGAGCGACCTCTTTTAATTGGGTGAGAGCCTTTAAATTCCGACTTTACTTTTTCACATGCATTTTTGCACCACCCTACTATACACACAAACATACGTCTCTGTTCTATCCACTAACTGAAAGCAATTTATTAACACATAATTTTTTCTACAGAATCAAAATAATGTGATAGTGAGATAGATTACTAAAACTATACAGATAACTCACTACATTAAATTGTTTTCTAATTATAGCAAGCGTTTGGTGGAAGAATATCATCATCCGAAATAGTAAGCTTTCGAAAAAATGAGTTAAAAGCTTTTCAATCAGTAATTATTCTAAATATATGTAGATAAAAACCAAATACAGGCAGGGTTGCCGCTTTGGACTTTTCCTAACAAAATTGGTAGATTTTTTCTCGTTGGTAGGATGTTAGGACGCTTAAAATTTTGGTAGGTTTCTTTGCTCATAAAACAGAAAACGTCTCTGGTTTGTTGTAGTGTGTCATTTTGGCAGCACTGTGAGTAGGCTTGCCAAATTTAGACAATCAACCAGGTTCTGCAATTCACTTCCGAGTGAATTTCATACGATAGCAAAATCGATACTAATATTGGTAGCAAAATCTATTAGAAGCTCGATAAAAATATCGAAAAGGTATCCATAACAAAATCGATAAAATATCGATAACAAAATTGATAAATATCGATATCAAAATCGAAAAAGTTATTCGATAAGAAAATCTATAAAAATTATCGCTAACAAAATAGTTAAAAATATCGATAACAAATTGATAAATATTCCGATAACAAAATGGTTAAATATCTATAACAAAATCGATACCAAGAACAATAAATATCGATAATAATATCCCTATCTCTTTTCCTATTCAATTACCTTTATTTTAATCTTTCGTCCCCTATCTTCAACTTTACTTTTATCGGGATCCTCATCCTCCTCTTTGTCTTCACTTTCATGTTTATCACATTCTTCGTCTATACATTCCCCTTCAGCTTTGCCCTTATATATATAAGTAAAGTGTATAAATTTGCCTTAGTCTTAATTTTTGCCTTTATCTTTATGCATCTTTGTTTATGTTTTTATTTTTACCTTTGCCTTTATCCTCTTCTTTATCTATTTACGTAGTCACTTTGACTTTCATTCTTGTATTGGTCTATTTCTAAGTGTTATTCTTTAACCTTTAATTAGCAAATTTTTGTTAAATTAATACCATACACAAGAAGCACATGTTTGAGCCCCAACCATTTCCGTTGCACCATTTCCGTATGCATTTTCCGTTGAATTTGCCAATTTACCCCCAACCAACCAACCGACGCTAAAGAAGTTTCACTTCAAAAAACTCGTTGCTTACTATGTAGTATGGGCAGAATTTTACCAATTAAGTTCTGAACACATTGAAAACGACGAGCTACAGACCAAAGCTTCCAATTTGTTATCTTCATTATCTAAACGCTTTGTCGATGGCGACATGATTTCTTTGAACGCGGCAGCGACATCATGAATTTGTATGAGTTTGACATAAAAGAAGAGGAAGAACCTTATCTGTCGCCAGAAAAATAGAAATAGATCTAATCTGGCCACAACCACAGCCGTCGCGTAGCCCGGTCGTCGCCAAAATAATTATCTACATAAGAGTACGTGTTAAAATAATTTGACAGCTGTGGTTTGTAGCTCGTCGTTTTCATTGTGTTCGGGCTATTACCTTCGGCAATTCTCTGAACTCCATTATGCTATAACAAATGTATTACAGATTGAATTGATGGATTTAAGGCAGGTTTATAAATCAGATAATTTTCTTTAAAATGTAGTTGTGAATGGGTAATAGTTTCAACCATGATAAAAACATAGTAAGGTAAAACCGTTCTCTCAATTCGTCGGCCATGATTTTTTTTTTTTGAAGTTTGCCAACATTTTAAAATCATATAAAATTGAGAGTAAAAAAGGGGAATTGTTCGAAAATTAGAATGTGTGTGTGAGTTTGTATGTAAAATATGCAAACGTCAAGAATTTGAAAAATTCCTCTCAGCGGTTCTACCTTCCTATTTTTGTATCATGGTTTCAACAACGACGAGGTTGTTAAAATATTTTAAATTACACTAGAAGAGCGATTCAAAATCGTACCAAAGGTACGTGTTTACAGAATACATAAATATGTTGTTTTTTATCATACACGAAAATTAAAAAGAAAAAAACTTAATGTTAGTCATATTTTCAGAAAATTAATGGCAACACCACAGCGCGGTAACCCTAACCGTGAGGTTTATTTTTACCTTATTTATAGGGCTCGGAAAGTCAGAAATATACGCCATGAACAAGTAAAATATGCAATTAAAAATATGTTCCTAATATTTTATTGCCGGTACAAAAATAAATAACAATAATGTATTTTAACAAGAAAATAACGAAAACAATTCACTTCAAAATACAATACATATTTATGGATAAAATTAGTTTATAATCAAGCAGTTAGATACAATCTTGTGTAAATAAACAGTTGAGAAAGTTTGCCATTTTGATAGCCATTTGGCGGCTTTAATCAATTTCAGTACGTCATACAGAGAGAGGCAGCTTCACTCTAAAACATTCAGCAGGAATGGCTTGCAGACTATCTTTAGCCTCATCTTTGCAAAGGCTGGGCACTCGCTCAGGAAGTTTTCGGCTGTCTCTTTTGAGCCAGAGTCATCGCAACTTCTACACCAAAGGACCAGTACACACTGCAGTAAGTTAGTAGTTGTCTTCTTTGCTCATTCCGCACCTTGCAAGAGTTTTCGCACTAAACTTAAATGGTTGTAAAACAAAAAATATAAAATTATACCACACTGTCTCGTCCTCGATATCAATACTTGTAGTAACGTCAGTTGCTAGATCTAACCACAACATTTCACAATTCTAAAAGAATTTTTTAGTTTCGTACCAGATGGCAACCCTTACCCGACAGCCATCTTGTTCTTCATTACGTTTTGTTGTGNAAATGCAAAAAGCAAAAAAAAAATCTACTAAACTATCATGCATTTACTGCAAAATATTGACTAACGATTGAATGCCATTTTAAAGGAAATTTCATGGAAATCTTATTTTAAGCATAAAAACCGACAAACATGAATGTATTTAATGCTGTCAAACGCCGTTTTCTCGATTAAAAGAAATGGTAGGAAAATTTAATTAAAATTATTTTACAAGTTAAAATAATTATTACATTTGGGGCTCAATAGAAATTATTTTGAAAAAGCTTTATTTTCAACTACATGTAGACATGACGGCGAAAAGGGACGCTTGAGTAAACATAGATTCATACCTGGCCAAGGACTGTCATTTCAGCATCATTCTGCAAAAACTCTTGGGAATTTATATACTATTATACCCGCAAATATAGTTGACCACGAAAATAAGTTTTGCGACACTACAGCAAAAAAGCTTAGAAACCTATTTTCGCAATTTGGCACACTTCAAATTGACTTTAGACCCATGGTTTCTTCGGGAAATTTGCTTAGAATTACTCATAGAATCCTTCTGTACTATACGCGCATA
>NW_016171033.1:0-14972 GCF_001687245.7 Rhagoletis zephyria
GCAAATTTTGTTGAAATATGAACAGATACTGTTCCTTACGCATAATACGTACAAACGGATCAACAACATTTTTGAAATACAACCCCAAACTAATATTGACCGACCACTGTGATTCACAGTTTGCCTTACATGATGCGCTTAGGCTTAATTTGGGCCTTTGTTCCAATACCATGCCCGGCCATCTGCTTAAAAGCTATTAATTTAGTCTTGTCAGACCACATAAGCCTCAATTAAATCTTAAAAATGTGTTTTTTATTGCGTTATGTAAGGCCTAACATATCCCAATAGGCAACGGTCCGGTTTTCGCGCGATGCAGCAAAACGCTGCCCCACTCGCACATGTATTTTGATCAAATTTGCTTTTTTCTTCTTTTATGATCCATTTTGCTCAATTTGGCAACTTTTCGCCTCACTATCTACTGATTTGCATTCAATTTTAATACCTTAAGCGCTTCTGTAGTAGTGTCTGCAGGGTTACTTGCTACTAAGTTCACAAGATATCGGACTGTAATATATTTTGACAGACTTCCTTTGTCCTTAGTAACACTTTAGGCTATATTTTTTCTCAGTCTTAACATTTTCATGTGGCAAACTCCACATTTTTTTGCCACTTTCCCTACGGTCCCGCCTTGTCGCAGTAAATCTATTATTTACATTTATGTTTCCTGATTAACCATATTATTTATTGGTGATCACTTCTTGAATAAATTACAATACAGAAAAAAGTCATCTGACTTCCAACTAAGCAAAAGTTAACTGTAACATGCAAAACTGAGAATGAGTGCAAAACTGTAACATTTGCCTTAACTTTCATTTTTGTCTCCAGGTTTTTTTATTGTTGTTGGATTGACCTCAAATCGTTATGAGAGCGGGAGTAGGGATGTACCAATAAGAATATAGAACAAAAGTGTGAAAGTCGTTAGAACTATGAAAGATAGCGGTGGCTGAAATAAAAAGTGTTACATCATGTTACAGTTTTGCTCGTCACTGTACGTTCCCTTCATACTGCCAGGCACCATTGCTTTTCATTTGGAAAATTTTGACAACCTATTTCACCTCAACTCACCACAGCTCACTCCAAATCACTTCAACTCCCCTCTTTAAACCTTAAACCTAAAGGTAAGGGTACCTTAATAGCAATTTTGAGTTCTTTGATACCCGTATTGTAATTTTTCATTTACTTAATTGATTACAACCTCTTTCTTTCAACAGCCATATTGGAATATTTACTTTATCTCATCAATTTATTTCAACTACAATTTTCAAACATGTGGTAACTCTCTATTTTTTCCATCTATATTTTAAGCCAGACCTCCAGAAATACATCGGTGGAAACTGCATTCAATTCCATGCCTTAGTTTGCGAGTGATGCCCGTACAAACATACAGACAGACAGAAAAAAATCTAAACATTGCCGATTTGGCTTCTGTTACTCTAACAAAGACCCCCCATATTATTTTTTCTGAATATAAAATACGTAGGTTAGGTAACTAATTTTTGTTCAACTTTGTACCTGTTTTTAATGATTTTAGTAACAAATAAAAAATCATACTGGCATCACTGGTACTTATATGTCTATACAGGGTGGCCCAAATAAGACCTACCAATGCTAAACACGTACAACTTCTTTATTTTTTAATATTATTGTTATTAATTTTCTTTCTGCATGTTATAGTTAATCTCTTGGAAAATCATAATGCAAGACCACCAACAATGACTACAATACGCTATTCTTTTAATACAATTAGCCACACAAATTGATTTTTTAGGTAAGGTTTTGATGTCGGATGAAACGCATTACCATTTAAATGGTTATGTTAACAAGCAAAACTGTAGATTGTGGGGCTCTGAAAATACAAGGGCAACATACCAGTACCAGTTACACTCATCCAGGTGTACTATTTGGTGCGGTGTTATGACCGAAAAAGTTATCGGCACATATTTCTTCGAGAATGAGGATGAAATGCCAAAAACGATTTATGGGGCTTCCTGCAGAACAATGATCGACAACTTTTTGTGGCCAACGGCAGAGCAGCATCCTAATTTGTGGTTCCAACAAAATGGAGCGACTGCGCACACTGCTAAGCAAACTATGGACCTGCTGCGTGAAATTGGTAGGTCTTATTTGGCCTACCCTGTATGTCTTTGCATATGTGAATATACGGCCGAGTGAACAGATGAGTTAAATGAGTGCATAGTTAGGCAAGTGAGTGATGAAGCTTATCAGTTGGAGTGCTCATTTAAATTGTGTTGCTCAAATGCATAGTAGACTTAAGTGATTAAAAAGAATTAACTACGCACAAAACAATCGAAAATTTTCAATGATGTATGGATTCATACATATGTACATATCTACTTAGTATGTGGACGAACGGCCTATGCAACTGTATATATGTATATCTATGGACAAAACGATACTAGTAAATAAAAGTGCATACTCGATACTTTTCGTCCGATACCAAGTAATTTTGGTATCGATACTTTTGAACCGAGTAGTATCGGATGAAAGTACTTGTATCGGAACCAGATTCAGTGACAATTTTATTCCCGGACTTTTGATTTTTTGTCTAATTATTATTGTAAATATCCAAAAAAAATTTGACATTTTAGTTGCCAATGAAAAGAAAGTCCCACAAAGAAAGACCTTTTATCATTTCATTAATATATACTTTTCATATATTTCATTAATGTATATTTTTTTCGTTTTTTCTTTTCTTTTACAGATTCCAATTTTGTTACATATTTTATTAAAAAAAAAAAAAGAGAATAATATTGTAAGCTTCACGCAACAATTAGAATTCATTAAATTTGAAAACTCAGAACTGCTTCCAGCGCGTTTTGAACTCGCGACCAACGATGCTTGAGTCGGAGGTCTTCTCGCTGAGCTACTTTCGTATTGTACGAGTAGTGAGCATTTGCACATTTACACCGCAAGTTTCAACTGTCTCGCTCTGCATGCGTTTTGCACTAGTTTAGAGATAGCTCTGATATACATAGTAGTGCGGAGCTAGCGCTTTGTCAGACAGTCTCTAAATTTTACTGCAGGGATATGAACGGATGCAAACATACATACATACATAGGTCCACACTTCTATAGATAAGTGCATGATGAATGCTTTGCTGCCACTTCACTATCAGCAACAGCAGCGTCGGCAGTCATTTCGCTAATTAATTGCAACAATTTGGATCATTGCCTTCGCTGTTGCAGCTACATACAGCTGTGGTGCCTGTTGCAACAAGCGTGATGTGATCACACACACACACACACACACGTACACACACTTACATAATTGTCACACTGTCTGTGTATGTATTTAGTATAGTGAAGTTGTTGTTTCTTTTATTGTCTACATAATTTGTTCATTGTTGTTGGCTTTGTATTGTTTTATGAACCATAGTGGCTGCATTCACCATTCGTTTTGCTGTTGTTTTGGTCGACCGACATTGTTGGACAATGGTCCATTGTATTATCGCATTGTGTTGCGTTCAAGCTACCTCCTAATGAACTCCCTCTCCCTTTTCCCCTCATGGATATGCGTACGCTTATTGAATTGGACCAGCGCGTGTAAATTTGCGAGAGGAAGACCAGAGTGGGTGGATGCGTATCGCATTTTGGGCATTCTACACAAATTTATGCGCCATACGTATAAATTGAAAATTATTGTTGTCCACAAGATTAGCCTACGACAGGTTACCTACATACATATATTGAATGTTTTACTACGCGCCGTACTAACTTGCTAGCTAGTATATACTAAGTAGCTGGCTAGCTGAGCCAGCCATGGGCGAGGCACAGTGCGTATGAATAATTCAAATTAGCTAAAGCAACAAAAGCAACGTCAGTAGCGCATGGCTTCGCTCTCAAGGCTATAGTTCGCTAATGAACTGGAAGCGCTCATAGATGTGAAAGCATCCGCCTGCTGGTGGCTATCACAATGCATCACAATCAGCGTTGCCATTTTAGCCGTTTTTCGGCTAGATTTAGCGACAACAAACAGCCGGAAAAAATTCGATTTAGCCGGCAACCGATTTGTTAGCCGTTTTGCAAAAAAAAAAATAGCCGTTTTTAGCCGATTTCGCTCTTCGCCTTATTTTATTAAAATTCAAATATACAAGTTTTTATTTTTACAAATTTAGTGCTCCAAAATCTATTAGAAATGGCTAGTCTTATCTCTGAGAAAATTTTCATGTCGGACTGTGTTATATAAAATTGAAAAACAATCAGATAGTGAGCCGATTTCAATGTTTTTTGTTTTAAGCAGGGACCCAAAANTTATTCTCTATAAGAATCCTTCATGCCCTTTATTTTCCTAACTTTATGAAAAAAGTCCAATATAAACGGTTAAAAGTTGACTTTTATTTTTTCAGTCAAATAATAACGGTTAAAATGTGACTTCTATTTTTTCCGGCAAAAATAAAAGGCTTGGCTAAATACCGAAAGAGCCTTCAGTCTAAATAAAGCAAATTGGGTACCAATCGATTCGTCTCGACTTCTACATTTCAAAAATATATAATTTGTCGCTATTGGGCCTCTGCTATGCAACAAGCGACACAAAAACTAGCTGAAGTCTGATTCACTTAGGTATATGTGCAAAGATTAAGCGTACTCGTATAAACTTTTCGTATAACAAAAAGCATTGCTAGAATATGAAATTACCATAGGAATAACTGTATACCAATTCAATCGGTGTTGTTGGAATACTCGCACTTTTACTTAGGTACTATTTTCGTGACAAGTCTTTCAGGTGCGACAACAACTCTTGGTTCCTCCTACAATCTGCATGGTATGTCAGACCAGGATATTCCGTAACGTGACATCAGTCAAGTGCAACACCTGCCTTGGCTGGTGGCACTTTAGGGCATGCTGAGGTCTGCGCACCACGTGCTCGGTCGCGATCTTAACTGCGACGCCACCCACCACCACCACAGGGCGTCAACCACCTCAGCAGCGCACACAGCCAATGGCGTCACGGCCACACACATATCTCACACCCCGCATCACCACACGTCTCCCGTACCACTCGAAGCTCCTTCAATTTAACGGTAACGGGCTACAGAGCAATATCGANGGCCGCACTTAGGGATTATAACCCTCAGGCAGTAGAATTCTCCTTTCTGTGTTGCCAAAGAAAAGGGGCCGAACACCTTTTGCATAGAACACCTTTCTGCGTAGGCGGCCTTCGGCCGCACTTAGGGATTATAACCCTCACAAAGTTGAATTCTCTTTTTGTTTTGCGACGAAAAGANGTCTTCATGGGAAGGCATGGTATATTGCTAGCTGCGGTCCAAGAGACGAATTTGCACAGCAATTCAACATTGTTGAATTGTGCCGGGTACAACGTGCAACACATTTTGCAGAGAACACCTTTCTGCGTAGGCGGCCTTCGGCCGCACTTAGGGATTATAACCCTCACAAAGTTGAATTCTCTTTTTGTTTTGCGACGAAAAGAGGCTGAACATCTTTTTCAGAGAACACCTTTCTGCGTAGGCGGCCTTCGGCCTCGCTTAGGGATTATAACCCTCACACAGTAGAAGTAAGATAGTGTTGAACTAGCTTTTTCAGCATTGAAACTTGTTTTAACGGACTTACGTTATAATTTGTCCGACCAAAATTTGGAAACAATATGCCTTTTAAAGCTAAATAACAATATTTTATAAAGTAAATTAACTGCTTGAATGAGAAGATGTGGTTTTTGAACGTTTTGAAGTACAATAATTTGTTCTTTTTTTTGAAAATTGGGTGTAAAAAAGTTTTAATTTCGATCCGCTTCAATTGCAAATTGAAGATGTCAATGCTGATACTGTAGTTTTCATATGTCCTATGTGTTTTAAATGATTTTAAATAACCAGTATAGTACGGACTTCTCGAAAACTAAAATTAATAAATCAATTCCTCATAATATTTAATAACATAGAAAACATTCAAAGAAATACTCCACGGATCTTCATTAAGATTGGCATTTAATATGTTGTTATCCCGGGCATCAAACGGCAGCTAGTTTTGGTCTCGTTTGCTGAGTCAGAACCCAAACATCAACAAATTAGAAGTCAAGACGAATCGATTAAAAAGTTACAAGTTTTGCTGAAATTTTGCAGAATTTTCATAATTTTTACACCAAGTGTGAAATCTGTTTGTAGTATATGTTGTTTGTAAAGTAATGAGCTACATATTCATAAAAAATAATAAATATTAAATAAACTAAAGAAAAATAGGCAAAACTTGCTTCAATTTTGCGTCCCAGTTTATATTTGGGAGAACGTAGTGGGAATTTTCTTCATAATTCACGAATTTCGATGTGGAGCAAAACTCTCTGGGAAGACAATACATGGTGCAAACATACTTTTTAAATTTTATAAAATAAAACTACAGTAGTTTTCATCTTATGTGGATAATTCTTATGACAAATACATAGTTTCGTGCTTATATTTTTGTATATATATTTTTAGAATCCAAAAATTGGTACTGTGTCAAGTTGCAGGCATCATTTTAACTCGACCTCTTTCCTGTTCCACGGATAATGGTACATCTTTCAGAGGTTTAAAGATATTTTGCGTCAGCAATATGTTATCAACATACGTACCCTACCTCGGAAAAGCAAAGAACTTTATATTCGAACGTTTGCTCAGGTGCACTGAATTCTGGCAGTTTGGAAACGCGCAATACTTTTAATATTCTCATCCAACTTCACTAACTTCAAATTCTCAAATTTTTCTACTTTTTTAAGAAACAAAAATTTTTGTGCTAGTGAATCTGGTAGCATGATTTTAGTTAAATGTCATAAACTTGTTAAAAGTGAAGTGATCGGCAACAACAACGAATGTCAATAAATTAAACTACCTTCTGCTTTCACAGCTTTACGTGTTCATGTCTCAAAATATTGCCCCCGACTAAGCAAAAGTGCCATACTTTCAGCTAATATAGCCATTTTGCGGGACAAAAAGCAACCTACTGAAAATGATCCAATATTTATAAGAAGGCAAAATTATTTAATAGAAAAGAAAATGCCATAAGTTTGTAATTTATCTCTGTTATTATATTTAAGTAATGCAAACATGATATCCGATGTAAAGCTTAGCTACGTATAACGACAGTTTTCTTTGTTAAACAAAAATAAAGTGGTGTACAGCTTAGCTACGTATAAATAATCTTTATTAACCAAACAAAATTCAATGGATTTACTAGTCTTTCTAATTGTAGTTTATGTATTTAAAAAAAATTTAATTCTGGTTGAAAAATTTTAGCCGTTTTTAGCCGTTTTTTTTTTTGTCCAATCGAGCCGGTCACCCTGAAAAGTTCTGGCAACACTGATCACAATACATTCATGTATGTATGTGTAATTGTGCGCATGTGCATCAGCGCTTCATGATCTTCATGTGTTAGGGATAATATGTATGGAGCTTTGCTAATTGCATACAGTTTGTTGATAGCCGCATATAGTCGCACACATAAACTAACGTACATATGTACATCTAAAAAGCACATAAATCGTGCATCCTCAATGGATTTAGCTGCGACAACCAACATACACCACAGGCTAATTTTCAGAAATCATACAATTTTCCGCTTAAATGTACAGCATTTATTTTGCCCATTTCTACTTTGTGCTACAGCTTTGTTATTTTCAGACACAAAAGTGCATTTAGAAAACACACCATCAGCTGACACTATTCTCACAAACGCACACGCTTTTATGTAGGTGCTCAAAGGTGGGCCAAAATCATCAGCATAACGCGCGCTCTTGCGATCTAAAGTAAGGAAATGGGAGGGGTGCTAACACTTAGCCTAGACTTTAATGCCTATTTAATAGTATGCCAAGAAAGCAATACGGAAATCTAACAAATATTATAAATGTAAATGTTTATAACTGGGTGAGTTGTTTGAATTTGTTTGTTGCTCTTTTGTGGTAAAATGGCTGTTAGAAATGGGCTAAAATTTGACACGCGAACAGCGTGTTACTTGGATTAGGTTATAGGATATTTTCTAAAAATTTTAATAATATCTTTGAAATTCAACAGTTTATAAGTTTAATGGCACATTAGAATATTAATTATTATTTATTTTATTATTTTATTTTTCTAATATATTAAATAGTTGAAATTTAAGAAAACTTTATTTCGAAATTATTTTGAAATAATTATTACACAATGGATGTCAAGCGAAAGAAATTTAAGAACACTTTAATTTAAAAATATTATTAAATCGTCTTCCAGCTGTTTAAAAGACAAATTTACCTACGCTGACGAAACACAATCAATTTTGGCTTTCAATTTTCTCACACACATTGCTTGTCAAAAGTCATTAGAACGACAATATGCCGTATTCAAGAAAATAATATAACTAACTAATTTCCATTTTCCATTATAAATTCCACTTTAGATTAATTTATGCTATTAAGAAGCTAAGTAATTTTCTTTTTTCTCGAAATTCGCCTGCCAATGCTAAGCATGTCATCAAAATTGAAAGCAAAATTGAAAGTCACTTGAAAGGAGAAATTTAAAGCAAGTTTCCCATTTAAGTAGTAAAATAAGTGTGTCTTAAAAATCAGTTATGCAAGACTTAGACTTGACTTGACTTGAAAATTGTACACATATCTTGCAAATGAGCAGCGCGTTTGTGTAATTACCCAAAAAAAAAACCTCCCTCAGAAACTTGGAGAACTACATGTATAGGTTTCAGTTTCTAAGTGCGAAGAGAGCCGTGAGAGAATCATGCTGCCATATCATTTTTTTTTTCTTATTTTTAATAAAGTTCCTTCAAATATACCACACAAAAATGATTTGTAGCGTAATCGCAAAACCAACTTTTAAATAAAGTCATAAAATAAAATAAAAACAATCACAATTTGATACGTACATACTAGAGTCCAGCGCAATTGTATTTGTCGCATTTCATTCAATAAGTACTCCTTGCATTGTACTCTACTCCCAACACTTGTTGGGCCGTTTAAATGGAATTGCGCTGGAGTCTAGTACATACATAAACATATACATTAGGGTGGCCCTTATTTCGAAAAGAGCTCGTTACACACCGACAACTCTGGTTACAGCTTCATGTTTTAGTGGAGCAAGAGTGTAAAAGCAAAACAGAGCGCAAAATTGAGAAGAAGAGAAGACTAGCAGAAAAAGTTAATGAACACAAAACTAAAAAAATGTGCAAGTGAACAGTTATTGCACCGTTTGGACATTTCTTGTTGAGTTCAATTTTGGCACACATTCTTGTACAAACTTTCGAACAGATCCTGTGAATTTTAAAGAAAAAAATTACGCTGGAGGTGAAATGGTCATCGGGAACAATAAAATGGATAGAACCCAGTAAGTATAAAGATTAAATTAATGCGCTTAATGTTCACTTTTAATTTTCGTATTAAATGCTTAATATCAATAGGATGTAGCCGCCCAGCTCTTTCGGAAGAACCTTTCGGCGGTATAAGATTTTCCCCGTCTCAACCTAAGTATTATTGTACATTATGTACAAATTTTAATATGGGTTATTGAAAATGGATTTTTTTTTTTATTTAGGGCTTTGAAACGGTTAATTATCCGGGACGCAGCGGCAGTGAACCTACAGCAAAAGTAAGCTGATTTTCTATATATGTACACGTACATATGTATGTACATTAGGGTAGTCCAAACTCAGTAAAGTCGGAATTGTAATGCTCTCACCCCCTATACCCCTATTTTTTTTAATTTGAAATCAGAGGGTTAGAGCATAAAAATTCCGACTTTACTTTTTCACATGCATTTTTGAACCACCGTAATGTACCTACATACATAACTTCATAATTAAGAATTTCCGGTTTTTATTACATTTTACATAGTATTGATTCAATTGTTTAATTGTTTTGAAGCGGTTGCAGTGTTGATGAGCAAAAGTAAGTGGGTTTTCTTTATACATATTTTTATGTACATACATAACTTCATATAAATAACAATTGTTTTTTTTTTACATTCGACAGTGTTGAGTATGATGAATTGATTGTAGGTTGACTGATTGAATGCACCGGTGAAGCTCCTCATATGGCCAATAAAGGAACTTGGCCCCCAAGTAGGCAAATCGACAAAATTAAAAACTACGAAAAAATATGGATTTGTATTGCAGAGAAGTTATGTTCCCAAGGGTATATATTTACCGCCCAGCAGGTTTAAACGAAGTATTATACCCTGGAAAGATCTTACAAAAATAATAAACTTCATAACTCCAAAACTGGACGAAACAGAGAAAGAATTCCTTTTCAAGAGTAAGTTATTTTTAGTAAATCCTTTTTAAATTCTAATACGAATTTAACCATCACATAATAGGGAGTTAGACGATTTTTTATTGGAAAGAAAGGTAATTAATCCAGAATTTCGATAAGTGAAGATAATACTGCTGGGGTAGAAGATATTCAATCAAAAGATTTCCACCACAACCAACGCTAGTTTCCTTGGTATACATACACCAGTGGCGAAGTAAATAAGGGGCCTTTGAATAAAAACTAAGCAATTGCTTTTTCTTAAAATTTCAGACCTTTTTCTCGATTTCTTGAAATAAATTTAAAAGAAATTTTAAGAAAAAGCAATAACTAAGTTTTTATTCATAAGGCCCATGAACACATATTTCTTGCAATATACATAGATATTCAATATTCATTGGACGTTCTTCTGTCTCATAAAAATTTTCAACTTTGTAATCAGAAATTTGAAGGAGGAAAACTTAACTTACGAGGCCTATGAAGCAAATTTTAAGCAAGCCTTCCACAAACGCAAAGCCTACTTTTATAGAAAAACTTATAAATTAAAAAAGTAGATATTTGTTATAATGTTGGTTTGATTGAATTTTTTACTGTTGATACCACAGGCCAGCGAAATTTTAATTTTACACGCCTATGCTCGGTTATACCAGTCAAATTTTAATTTATCAGCCTGTTAAAATTTAAAATGACACAATTTTGTTCAGAAATCGTGCACTAGATATTAAATAAAAGATAAAAAATAACAATTATTGGAGGAGGAAAAACAAAATTTAAGTTTCGCTGGCCTGTGTACTTAATCTGTTTTATTTAACAATTGGGCTGTGCGATTATTCGATTACTCGAGCATGTTAGTTAATCAATTATTCAGTTAATCAATTTCTCGAGTAATCAAGATTTTGATTACTCAAAACGATGATTAGTCGAGTTACTTGAAATATGATTACTCAAAAAAAATAATTTTGCTCGTTTGCTTTGGAAAATTTTTATTTTCTTTTTTACATTCTGTATATGAAAAAACATTTTCGTTTTAATTTTTGAAAACAGTAGCGCGTTTCTGTAAGAAATCGACAAAATTCTCGATTATAGTAACGTCATATCGATTCGATCCAAGTTTGTCGATTGGCGGAGAAAAAGTGTTTCCGTAAGCATTAATCGACAAAATGTGGAAATGATATGCCAATCGACAAGGAATGTGTGAAATCGAATTGAAAATTATTTGTCAAAACATATTGAAAAGTAAGCATGAAAACAAAAATGTGTATACAAAAAATTAATATTGATAAATATTTATTTTCAGCTATGAGTTTGTTGGTAGCTACACTCGCGATACAACAGGACCGCAGAAATATGCTGCGAATGCGACGGCGGTATTTGAGGGACTCCACAGATCCATTCAGCATTCCAGAGGCGCGCTTTATAGAGTTGTTTCGCTTCAGCAGGGCAGCAGTCAGGGAACTTCTTGTAGAAATGGAGCCTTTAATGGATACAGCAGTAAGGAATACGTTCATTCCAAACTCAATTAGACTGTGTGTATCACTCCACTATTATGCTACAGGATCGTATCTTAGTACACCAAAAATAAGTTTGACGTTGCTAAAAGTCGTGTTGATTTTTAGCAACTTTTTCACGCAGTTTCATCCATACAAAGTTTGTTCTACAGTTTTTTTTTTATGTATGCAAGAAAAAATTGCCGCGAAAAATCAGCGTGTTTTTTTAACAACTTCATACTTGCATTTCGTAATACTAAAATTTAATGGGTTATAGAACTGCATACTTAGAACTTTTATGAAAAATCTGATTAAAAAGTTTCAAACTTGTAGGCAAATTTATTGATTTTTCTTGAGATTTCCACAAAGTTTCGAGATTTTATTTTTATGTTCTTTGTTGGAGTATGAACTATATTTTGTAAAACTTAGCGTACTAATAATTAGTGCTGCATTGTGCACTGTGTGTTAGTGTGTGTGTAATAAAAAATAATAAATACTAATACCTATTATGCACTTCAAAGGTATAGAGCATATTTTAAAAAGTAAATTTGCAATTTCACAGTTTCATTGTGCTGAAATTATATAGAAAATGTAGGAAAAATAAAGAAATATTAATGCAAAACAATAGCCCTCATCTTTTGGTAAACGAGCTGCAAAAGAACGCTCCAACTCGGCTAACATTGCTATGGCCGCACTGGAATAGCCTGTCATTTAAAGAGAAGAGAAACGAAAACGGATTGGAATTATTGTGATTTCTGTCACAAAATATTTGTTACTCGGGCTTTGTTGTTTTTAATAAAAATGGAAAATTATGTTGAAAATTTGGTAAGTAATTATCAAAATAAGGTTACTTAATTAAATACTATTGTTTTAATATAGCTTGCGGCAAATTTAGTAGAAGGTCGGAGCGATTTGCGCCGCTTGAAAGACCAGCAAGACCTGAAGGAGGCAATGGACGCTTTATTCGAAAGTTCATGCTCCAGCTCGGAATCTGAAAGCGACCAGGAAGAGCACCCAAAATGCACGGATTTCGAAGCAACGCTTGACTCGATGAACGAAATTGATTTCGTGTCGCACATGCGCTTAAAACGTTCAACCGTGGATTTTTTAATATGTAAGTCAAAATTTACATATGTTCATATATGTATAGTGAAAACTGCATAATTTATTTAAGCAAAGAAAGTGTTAAAAATTGGTATTTGCCTGATAAACACTGCAGTGGTGCCGAAGTCGTATGGATAATTTGAATCCTAACTCCTTAGAAAAAACTCCGTAGCCAACCCTATTGTTTAACTTGAATCCATCCATGTAGAATGCCCTTCGGAATAGTTGATTTCTTGATCATAACTTCCCAGAGTGCGAAGTGAAGAAACGTGACCGAACCACTGAGGGCCGAAACGGCGGCCACGTGCTTTCCCAGCAGATTTACTGCAGGCAAATTGGTTAGCACTTCTACCGGTTTATTTGGTATGGTCCTTAAAGCACCCAAGATGCATCTAAACGCTCTTCTTTGGATCTTACTCAGAAGTTTTAGGTAACTTACCTTGTGAGTTGATGTCTACCATAAAAGAATGTCATGTAGTAATAGGCCTAAGTGCAGAAGTGTTAAGCCAATGTGTAATACGAGGGGTTTACCACCATTTGGTTTCGTCTGTTTGCTTGCATGTATGTAATGTTAGATTGGCCTTCTTACCTCTTAAGCAAATAATAGTGCTACAAATATATCTGTGTAAAAATGCTCCTATCTGCAGTGAACAAAAACATTTGCTTAAGCCGTTTTACCATTTACCAGAGGACTAATGTTTTTCATTCCATTTTCAGCAAAATATTCTTTGTCTGAGTATGTACCTAGTCAATATGGGGGTGGAAGAATGCGCGTAAGTTTCAAAAAGGCTGTATATATGTATATATGGTACGTCAGCAATACAGTTACGTTTAGGCAGTTGGCGAATTTATTTGCAGTAGCCCCATCAGCGGCGTGGTCAACCGTACGTCGATTAACTTCATTTTTGATTTCAATCAGCCACGAGTACATTAAATGGCCACAAGGTGCATGCATGCAAGAAGTAGTAAGGGGCTTCGAGGAAAAAAAGCATATTCCTGGTGTTATTGGGGCAATCGACTGCACGCACATAGCTATAAAAGGTCCAAGAGAGCAAAGATCAAACTATTTTAACCGCAAGAAAACATACAGCATTATCTTGCAAGCCGTGGTAGATTGCAATAAAAGATTTATAAATGCGAACCGGGATCACTTCATGATTACCGGGTACTAAGAAGGTCTCAAATCTATGAAGTTGCAGAAACTCGATGCGGAGAAATTTTTCCAAATTCAAATTTTATAATCGGAGATTCAGCATATCCTTCCAACAATTGGCTTGTATCGCCCTTCAAAGATTATGGTAATTTAACGGAAAGCCAGCGCAAATTTAATGAAATATTGTCATCCACGCGAATGGTTGTCGAAAACGCATTTGGGTTACTTAAGGGTCGTTTTCGAAGGCTACTTAAGTTTACTGAACAAACAGATTTAAAATCAGTCACAAATATAGTCGCCAGTACATGCGTTTTACACAATATTTGCATCACTATGGATGATTTGTGTGAAGACAATGAAGCGGATTTCGAACGATTTGAAGAGAATATGGAGTGCGTAAACAAACTCTGCTCACCATCGATGGCATACTTGGTTGCTATCCAAATTGTTATGCAGTAATATGGGTGTGGTGTAAAATTGTTGCGCCCATGTTACGAGACGCCGATCCCAAGAATGTGGAATTGGCTATGGATGTAAGTGGTGTATGATAATGAATAGTTACATATCCGTGTAATATTTTGGCTCTATCTTTGCAGTGTTTTCGTTCACGCGTACTAGTAAATATGCGTGGCATTGATCAATCAAATCAAGCAGAGCACTTTATGCCATGGGTTATCATACGCACGATGCTGTCAACGCAGCCGCGTCTATATTTGCAGATGTGCTTCCACATGGCGCTGCAGCAGCGAATGCTTAAGTAAGTGTAGAAAAAGTGGTTGGAAATAGAACCTATCAACGATAGCATTTCAATCTAGCCCGCAAATGGTCAGCATAAACGAATCTCACCTACTAACTTCAAATTCCACTGAAGCCTGGATTGTACTCAATTTCATTTCAGGCAAGATAAAGAGTAAGGAGCCGGATGCACTGGTGCATCTCTTCACGTCATTGAAATCGGTATTATTTCAACCTTAATAAATGTACTTAAGAAAATATT
>NW_016171035.1:0-14969 GCF_001687245.7 Rhagoletis zephyria
ACGCGACCAAACGCTCTTGGTGATGGTGGTGATGCGCACACGCTTTTTTGGTGAATGCGGTCGAATTATTTCTTAAAACCTTTGATTTTTTTTTTTAATTTTAATTATTTAATTTTAATTTATTATCTATGAGTAGGAGATAGTGAAAGAAAAACGTAGGTACTTATGTATTTGCATTAGCGTAGTCCATGTTTTGTATGGGGGAAAAAGAATTTTATCATAGAAAACGGGCCACCTCCTTACGTAAGGTTTGGTGTCAGCCCCTTTTTTCGTTTAGAGGAAAAATTTTGAAAGTGGTCCCAAACCCTGTCTCGGAAAAAGTTGTTTTGTACCACTCTAATGTGCATACATATGCACACAGTCATAAAAACAGGGAACACATTCGCAATAAATTATGGTAAACATATTTCAGAACAAACAATCCAATTTTCGAAAAATGGCGCGCTCAAAATTGATAATTGAGTCCGTTAAAAATGGACAAAAACTAACTAAAGTAAACAACGCGAAACTATTCGATACCACTGTATGCCTATGAGGTATTATACCTAATATAATGTGTATATGTACAGTGACTAAAGCGAGTAACCACGTTTTGTTTTTTTTTTAATATTCACAATGTTTTTCTAGTTAAACTTTTTTTTTGTTCTTTTTCTAAACAACATATTGTCCAAGCTTTAAACAAAACCAAACAAATCTAAGTCTCATACTTTACACAAAATTTAAGAAACTTCTACAAATTTCCATCAGAATTTCAAAAATTTTAATCTGAATCTTTAGGACACTTTTCGGTATATCGATGACTTAAAGAATTTAAGAGCGCCCTGACGCTGAGCTTATTAAGCATCCAGTTTCCCTGAACCTGTAATATATAGTGAGGCCTTAAGCTCAGCAACAGAGTGACACAACTATTCGCCTGAGGTCTGTACGTACAGTTTCTGAGTGCTCTTTCTGGTCCTTGGGATAAATGTCACGCTAAAGAATTCCCCAACTCATAAGCAAGTTTCATGTGTGGGAGGCAGCAGCGTACATGACAAACCTACAGCCATCACGCAATGTGCTCTCAGAAACTTGAAGTTTTTTAATGAGTGTATCTCCCATATTATGAGAAGGTTACTCAGCAGGTCGGGGAGGACAATGCAACCTTCGACGAAATATTCTCCTGGGTATGGCTTACAAAGAAAATGCGAGTCAGGAGCGACTTTTCGTTGCTCAATGTCTAGTTTGCTCTCATGTCTCTTTTTGATGCGAGATCTGTGGCACTTAATAGGAGGAGGAGGCAGAGTTAGAGATGGTGAACGGGTAATACCATTCCGATCTAATGCAAAGTCTTAGTTGCCAGTGACCCTTTCTGCAAAGGAAAGCAGGACGCTCCATGTGATAATCCCGGACATCCCTACCAACGACTGGTAATTCTTAGGTACGTATCAAAACATAGACTGCCCTTCAAGGCAAGTGGTAATGTCTACCAACGAGAAGTCTATCGAGCTGCAAAAAAAAGAGCCATGGCCTAGTTTTCTATTGTGCTTGAAGAGGTGACGCGGTGACACTCAACGCACCTCTATTGCATGCGCCTCAATGGACGTGGAGGTTAAACCAAATAAAATAAAACTTTTACCAAAGTTAAGAAAAAATTTTTTGGGGTATAACTGCTTCTAGGACTTAAAAGATGAACCTTAAACAGTAAAACAGTTTTATCTATAGACACAAATATATACTTTAAAAAACCATTTTCTTATTTTGTTCGCAAAGCTCGGGAACAGCTGTACCGATTTCTGACACCTACTGCAGACTTTCCAAAGATGGTTATACAAACCAAATTTTTCATACTGCATATCTCTGGAAGTATTCATGGTTAAGTACCAGAAATCGTTAAAATAAAATGGAGTTTTCATATAGCATTCTGTAGCAATGTTAATGGTAGACTGCTGGAACTTGGTACGGATATGTGTAAAATCAATCGCATACTTATGGAGAAAGATGGGCTATTCGAATGGAGGCTGTGGAAACTTCCATGGCTTCTGAAACTTTAACCTTTCTTTACATGTCTATATATATAATTTTTTTGTACGTGTATTTGAGGGTGAACTCCTCCTAAATGGCTGGACCGATTTTAACGAAATTTTTAGTATGGGTCCAGGTTCACAATTTCATCCACCAGATGGTACTGGAGTCGAGTTATTATTAAAAACCTTATTTATGATCCGATTTGGCTTATATTCGAAGTATGTATTGGTATCGTAAAGGGAAATATTTCACCGAAAAAAATTTGTTAGCCAAGTGGCTCTGGAGCCTAGTGGTTACATTAAAACGCATTAATGACCCGAGCCGCCAGGTGGCGCTGGACACGAGGTATTACTAAAAATCGTCAAGTGAGAAAACGCGCTCTGAATGTCCGATTACATCGACGTGCTGGACCACCGGATACGTCGAATTCCCGTTTGTTCCGATTCACCAACGAACCGGTTCAGTGTTGCCACCAGGGAATGAAGAGGAAAACGTTCTTAAAATTTAGTTCGTTGAGCGATTAACCGTGCTATGAAATGCCAGATTATTGGAGCATTTCAAGAACTTCTGCAAAGACATAACACTTTCGCTAGCTTATTTAAGATGGCAATAGAAATATGCCATCTAACGACCTGCAACCATAATCTTAGCAGATAAATGTGCCACTTGAAATCGTGAACGTGAATTGTTGGTGAAAAAAAAAATGATGGGCGGGTCAAAGTACGCCGGGTCTGATAGTCAACACATAAGGCCAGAAAACAATTTTTTTTATTGAAATATCTGCAACTACATTCATGGTCATAAAACATTAGCGTGCAACGAATTGCCCAATTTATGCGCAACTACAACAATGAATTGCTGAGCGGTGTTTCAAACGCAAAAAAAAACGTTTGCTAAACAGCCATAATCAGGCATAATTCTTAAAGCAAAGCTATAAGCAAAAGTAATTTAGCAACGCTAAACAAAACTTAACGAAACACCTATTTAAATGAAATGGTAAAACGAGGTCAAACGTCAAGTAACTGTAAAAATTATGCATAGAATAAAACCGCGACAGCGCTTGATGTGGCAGACGAAGCTTAAAGTAGAAATAGAAGAAAAAAAAAAAAAAATATAGTAAAAAAACACAATAACTTGGAAACTGGGCAAACCGGCGATACAAAGGTAATTAAAAATCCACCTGTCGATGAGAGTTGGAAAATCAGTGAACGAATAGCAGCAGGCAGGCAGGCAGGCAGTCAGCCAGCGAGCTTAAGCAACAAATGTCTAGCAACAACAGCAACACATGCTCCGCCATATGTAGACAACTAAATCAGTTGCAGCTGAGTATGAGGAAATAAAAGTAAAACAAAACGGTTTATTACAAAAGCAACAGTGGCAGCCATGGCAAAGTAGCAGGAATAATAAAAATTAGCGGCAACAACAATTAATGGAAATAAACATAACAACCGTATAAATGCATGCAACTACCTTGCGTTCGTGTGTATGTGTGTGTGTGTGTGTGTGTGTGTGTGTGTTGGTTGAAAGGACAGCAACAACAAAAATCGCACCAGCGAATCTATGAATTCATTATGTGAGTAAATCTCAACAAAACCCCTAGCCAAGCCAGTCAGTGGCCCAGCCAACCAGCAAGCAACTCTAACACCTGTTGCAGTAGCTCCAACGCTCGCTCGTTTGCTTACCTACACAGCAACAAATAAGCATAAATAAGGTAATAAACAACAAAAAACAAAAAAAAAACACTACAAAAACAACAACGCGCGAGCATGAAAGAAAAACGATAACTAGCAACTCATTGCAACTAAATTGCTGCAACTGTTTTGCACACTGTTGCAATAAGTGTTGTTGCTGCTGCATTTGTTTTTCTTGCTACCTTGCTTGGTGTTTGGTGTTGTTTTTCTCACTTTGTCTCGCGCAACCGTGACGCATTTATGCAGCAACATTACCAGCGCTACTAACAAAAAACTAACAACAACAACAACAACAATACGAATACATCTACAATAAAAATGTGGCCAACTGATGAACTGTCCGTCTCGCTGATGTGTTGCCGGCATTAGCGGCAAAAACAAAATCTAACTTTACTACACATTATAACCGTCATAAAGTGACTAAGTGACGAAGCATCTTGTAATTCAACTACGATAATACATACATACGTACATATGTATGCTTATACTGGCAAGGGCGTAGCCAAGATCTAAAGTAGGGGCGTGAGATTAAAGTTGATATGTNACTAAGGGCCGTTTTCTCAAGTAACCTGTAACTTTAAAGCTCACTTTATATTTAAAGGTTGGATTAGAAATAAAGCTATGTCTAAAGTTAAGCATTTCTATTATCGGTTTTTGACGTGTGAATGTTTCTTGGTTGTAAACCAATTTAAAACCGATATTAAAATGGTTTACTTTACACACAATCATACATGTTAATGCAACCTTTAAATCTAAAGTGAGCTTTAAAGTTACAGGTTACTTGAGAAAACGGCCCTAAGAGTGGCAGTTACTATCAAAATTCGACCGTTTTTCTAATTTCTTAAGACCCTTTGAGATGTTTTCTATTTTAGTAAATCGTTTAACTTATAAGGCACAAAATTACTTACCCGAAAATCTGCCTGCTTTGGAACTAAAACGTGACCACAATTTTCTATACCTTCTAAGGTGTTTGAAGAACTTTAGCTGGACTTGAACATATCGCTATATCAATGAATTTTAAAAACGCTTAAATCCGATATCTCAAAAAATTTCGAGAACTCGACTAATTTTGAAAACATTCGATAACTTTGCATTTGGAGGGAGCGATAAATTTCGATAACTCAAAAATGTATTTATCAAGATGTAACTCGATAACTCGTTGATCCTTGGATTTATAGGATATAAGCTATGATAACTCGATTAATTTTGACAAATTTCGATAACGGTTACACTATATATTTATATTTATATTTATATTTATATTTATATTTATATTTATATTTAGATTTTTTAAATTTAACGCATTTAAGCCACATTTCCCATAGAAAAATTTAATATCTATAAACGTACTGTTTTGACAGTTTCATCTATCCTGATATTCGGCTTTGTTTACTTTTACTTGCGAAATGTCATCACCGCCGGCAATGCGCAATGAGTTGTCTATCATTCTTGGTTCGAAATGAGTCCAAGGCCTTTACTGCTACCTGACTATCGAACATAATACTTATTCTGGCCCCATTCGTCCTTCTACGAATACATTTTCGAGCATAGACTTCGATTGCGAATACTTCCACCTGGAGTATCGTTGGGTATGAGCTCACTGGCAGACTTTTCTAGAATTTTGGTATAAGTACGCCTGCCTCAATATCCCGACGTCCATTTTCGATTCGTCGATATACCATACTTGGGATCCCTTATCCAGCATAGATATTATCAGTTCACAGTAGTCACTTTCAGCTTTTGGCCACCACTACAGTGACGCATATGTAACAACCAGTTTTACGAGTGTATTGAAAGGCCAAAACGTTAGTTAGGGTGATATTCGCCAAGGCATAAACAGCCATTGTAGTCTCTTTGGTAACATTCGATAGATGTGAGTTCCAATTGAGCCTTTTGTCCCCACTTACCCCTAGATACTTCGCTCGTTCTGATAACTCAATTTCCGTGTTTGTTTAAGTACTTCAGCCTTGGAGAATACATGCCGGGAAGTGGACTTCTAACAACAACCTGCTGGTTCATTCCGGGTACCAGTGTAGGTACCGTCTGGTCTTTTCTGGATTAAGGGCATTCTGAAGGCGCTAATGGCCTGATTATGGCAACTTAACGTAACTTAAAGGCTCTCACTTAAAAATTCTACTAAATGGATGTTGCTTATAATTGAGCAGCCAAAACCTAACGTAACTAAATTCCATCTCGAAATTTGTTTCATTTTGATTTACTAAGTTCTAAGTTCGGTTAAGTTAAGCTAAGTTGCCATAATCAGACATTAAATTTGCTAGTAAAAATTGCCTTGGATTTTCAGAAAACTTTTCAATTCTCACAATCGATTCGCGGTTTTCGTTAGCCCTCAATGCCGACTCACGTGGAACATTGGGTCGAGGCCGAAAAATAGGGAGCTTAGGTGGGGCCTACTCCGACCTATTCGGTTTAAGGGTTCACTGAAGACAGCAGCAAGCGGCTGGCTATATAAAAAAGCATCTTCAAAAACAATCACATCAACAGGTTGTGCACTGAGTTTGGGACCTGTAAGGTAAAAAAGACATCAAATGGGAACCCCAGAACAACCTCGGTTAACCGCCCCAAACTTTGATGACCACCACATGAAACAGGGACTACGCTTTACGGATATACCTCAATCCAACTGCTGGATGGTTTAGAGAAATACTAAGCTGACACAGCACAGGAAATTCGATGGAGGCCATAAGACGGCGCACAAATTTGGTTTAGGATTTGTGGTTGGGCCGAAGCCACGACACCTTGTATCCACGCTCACAATCCGCATCAAAGGCAAGTTCAACAAAATCAGCACGCTCCAACAGAGGAGAAGGATGGTGATATTAAAGAGAGGAGTTTCTTGAGCGCTTCAGACGCAACATATGCCTTGTATTTGGTCCAAGAGTCGGAAATCTCCACAACAGGGAGATGATCAACGGCTTCGTCGTGACACGGTGCATAGCATTGAAATATTCATAAAACCACTTGGGTGTCCCCCTGATCAAAGAACCCAGGCCTGCCAATTGGCTCAAAACGTGCCATTTTTAACCCTATTTACTTCAAATGACACTTAATTTTTCAATTTGGCATAAGTGAGAATAGCTTCAGATACTGACAAGTAGGAATGCGGCTCTAAAATTTTAAAAGAAAATTCCCTTCCGCCCCTACCTGGCTGCGCCCTTGCATACTACTTATGTACATAGCTACAATTTTTCTTTAAAACCTAGCAAAGTATGTACATACGTACATAAGTACATACTAAGTGTAGAATTGTACACTAGCCTTAGAGGCTGTTTAGAAAGTTTAATTTCCGCAAATGAAAAAAAAAACACTCAGCCACAATGGAAATTATAGAGGATGTTGCAACTGGCACAATGACTCGAAAGTGAAGCTGCTGTCAGGTGGTGTTGTAGGTATGTACACCACAAGTGGCGCTCCAGTTGATGTTGCGGCATTCATTTGAATTTATAAAGAAAAACATGTATTAGGGTGTTACCGAAGGCTTGTAGCAAGCGTTGTATGTTGGCAATTTTTTACCAAAATTTTTTATTTTTTTCTTTCGCAAATTATCTTCATGTTTACTTTAGTGACAGAAGCACATTGCACGTAAAATATGTTCCAAGGCATACATGAGAATAGCTGCTTCCAACAACGCGTAAAACATCATCCAATGGTCGAGGTGTGGTGGGCTATCATCTCAGAGGGACCAGGAAACAAATATTTTATATATTTATACATATTTATGTACTATATGTATGTATATATGCATATGATATCAATCAACAGTATGCCTCCAACTTTCTTATATAAATAAATTTCTTTCCAATGCAAAAGGCCTTCATCCGAAAAAATTAGACTTACCCTAATACTTATACGCGCATGAGTGTGTACATGTGTTCACGATAGTGCAGCAAGTCGGAGAAAAGCATTCAACAGGTGAAATCGAAGTAAACAGCTGTTAGCATGCATCGCCAATTACTTGATTACAAAGCTCACCCTACTTTGAACTAATTTCCATTAATTTGCACGTCGTTGGCAATATTTATGTACCTATGTGCGCACTTAAATCCATAATCTTGGCTAAGTAACGAACGTGGTTATGGTTTTTTAATTAGATTGCAACACTGCGACTTAGTTATTACCAAAGATCTATTTGGCATGTTGCCTTCTTGCAATTGTTTGGGTTGCGTGCTAGTAGGAATGTACTCAAATCACACACTCGGTATTGGCATCAACATTGCTATCTGGCGGTGAATTCTTGAGAGAAGGCTTTACAAAATCCGGTTGCCAGAATTAGCAATGTCACCACTTAAAAATAAAAATAGTTAGTATTGGCCCTCTAAGGTTCAACGAAACGAGATTCGTTTCATACCCTCTTGTGAACGAGAGACCAAAGCAATTAGAAAGGGCACACCTCCTTGTGAGCATCCCCTCACCTGGGTCTAGTGCTTACAAAGGTGCTTGCCTTTGGACCCCTACATGTCCAAATAGATTCATAGAGCAACCTCCTTTTACCCGATGGCATTTTCAATCTCACTAATTATACGCCTTAGGCAAAATTCGATTTCTTTTCGGAGAATCGGCGATTTCGTTCACACTTATGCAAATCGAGTAGGTGTAAAGAAGCTTCAGTTTGTTATAGATGTGTATATGTAAGAGATTTCCAATGGATCTAATTGTGCGAAATGAAAAGGCGTCAGATTTCAGAATATGTTGGAAGAATATATTCCCCAGGTACTTACTTTGCTATAAATAAGTACAGGGACCATAACAGTTACAACTTCATTAAAAAAAATCTCTCTTTTACAGCTATTGTTTTACTTTTATTTAATTACTCCGTAAATAACAGTTATTTCTGATTTTTATTTAATGAATCCAATATAACACTTATTTTTGATTTTTATGTATGTAAATAATCTACAAATAACAGTTATTTTTGATTTTGAAATTAAATGGCCCAGAAAACAGTTATTGAAGACTTTTATTTATAAAAGTCATAAATAAAAATCAGTCGGTGTGCCTTTTCCTGCCTCTATCGCAGAGCTGGCCTTCATGCTAGTTTGCTACCACTAATGCATACCGAAACGAGCACATGCAGCACAGGACTTGTTATTGTACATAATTCGTACGCCACAAACTAGACAGCGTGGCTGTTATACTTTCACTCAACGCACTATCTCATCGTTTCATCGTCTGCGGTATACGTCATTGCCAAAACGTAAAGAACCATAAAACTTCTGCAGAATCTTTTTTTTTTTTAATTTTGAATGAAAAGAGAGTTGATTTCATTTAAATTAAAATTAAATTAAATTTTAAGAAATAAACGACAAAATACGTTCTTTATTTAGAAAGCTTACAAAGGGCAGAGAGATAAAATAAAGCCCGGAGAGTCACCATATATATGGGGCTTTTTACCGTTAAATATTTGCAATTAAAATTTTACAACTTCTAACAGCTGATATGGGGTAGTTATTAAATTTTTGAATATTTCAGATGTGTTGGGTAAATTTTATAAAGAAAGCATATTGTCTGCTTAAATTAATGAGCCTGCACACACTAATATTCTGAGAGCATATGAACTGGGCTTTTTATGGAAGGGAGATGGAAAGGAGTTTAATTTTACCTCAGCAATTTCAGACCGAGAAAATTGCGGTATGACTTTGGTCTGATACGCACACATAGACACTTGTATTTTATTATTACTACACCAATGTATATATACATTAGGGTGGAGGTAAAAACATGAACATTGTGGGGTACCACTTAATTTTTTTCTAGGCACAAAATCAGGATATCCAAGCAAATTTCAAAACTAATACAAAAATTTGGGAACGCAACCAGGGTTTTAAAAATATGACCAGCTACAACTCAGCGGGTTTATGAATTTATATGAATTTATCAGATTTCAAGTCAAAATTGTATTAAATTTTTGCGATTATCATAAAAATAAATAAATTTAAGGATGTATTTGAAATTTTGAAGTTTCTGTGGATTTCTTTATTTTGTAAGTAGAACAAAATAAAGGGGTGCCCTATAAAAAATTAAGATGCTGATATTTTAAGAAGATACCTACTGTACATAGCTCGAAATCGGTATAATCCAACAACCAATAATCTCAAAAATTTATAAAAAGGTACTTCATAATTAGTGCGAAATAAAAAATAAAAACTTTATATGTAAATCAGAAGGATAAATAGGTATTGTTACCATATGTCAAAATTAAAAAAATAGTAGTAGTACCACAATGATGCCTCCGCGCGCTTTCTGATTCCAAAGTAATTACTTTGGAAGCACTGCATGCAACCAACTACATACATACATATATAATTTCACGATAAGCTCGTAAACTACTAAGCGGAAAAATTCCGTCCACTTCAACAGCACAACAGCTGATGAAAATATTCTGTCAAATAATGCACGTAACGAAAATTAAAAATGTTCCATTATTATTTATGATCATGCAATGTGACACGTGGCACTTGGCCGCTAATAAAGCTTCAAAACAAATGCATGCAACAAATCCCTTAATACCGCTATATTTACATGCAACAAAACAATAACAATAATTTAGTATCATAAAATGTCAAAGATGACAAGCGAACGCTGAGATAAACGAGCCGCAAAGCAAAGAGCAAACAGTTAGCACGAAAATTCGACATTTAACAAGAAAGCACACATGCGTGCGCAACACGGATGCACACTTGAGGCCGAGATGACGATGAAGATGATGATGGCCAAGCGCACATGTGACATGTCAATTTTCCAAAAACAAAAATAGCAAACAAAAAAAAAAGATTTCTCACCCAGACACAAAGCTAAATTTGTCAAGCCACAACGACTAGCGAGGCAGCAGCAGCAGCAGCCGCAGCAGCAAAAAGATCGACAAAGACAGCCGCCGCGCGGACACCGCCACCATCGCCGACGACGTCGTTTTTGGGGAAGAAGGCACGGCTGCCAAAATAGGAGTCGAGACATTAAAATCCAATCAGAAATTAAGTGAAATGTACGCATGGCTGACTGGCTGCCGTTTGTGGCATGTGGCATGCAATAGTTGATGCTGTTTTAGCTGTTCTGTGCGTCTGTGGCATTGGTTGCAGTTGTCATCGCTGAGGCTCTGAGGCGCTGCACGTTGAGCTGTTGAGCTTTTTACATGCATTCCTACATACAAACAATGGCACACAAATGGAAATAGATTTAGTAGCGGAATGTCAAAATTGTTGTTTGCATTCGATATTTCCATTTTTTATGTACATACATACAATTTTGAAAAATGAGCTCAATGACAGAGTTGCAACTGACGGGATTGTTACATTGTTGCATTGACTTTTCGTTCGACAAGGTGAGCTGGACGTCGCGACGGGCGAGCTGTCAGACGCGCGCGCACTATATTCGTATGTAAGTATGTGCAAGTCAGTGACGGTTGACATTCGAAAAGTTGAAGAATTTAAAGTCGAATGCAGAAAAATGCAACTATTGTGGTTGGCAATGCCCAGAGCAACAACATTTGTTGCGATAAATCATTGCTGGCGTGCGTGCATGCAGGGCGCACTGTGGAGATAGTATGTATGGAAATTGGGTAAAAATTCCCTCGAAAGGCAATGAAACTTTACTTTCTTTAACGAGGCTTAGTTACGTCAACTTAAAATTTTGTGGTGAGAACAATATAGTATTTAGCTTACTCTTTCTTCAGTGTAGAATACAAGGGATATGCTTTAGGTGTATTCTCAAGTGAAGTTATTATTAAAAACATCGAATCAATAAACGTAGGAACACGCTATCTCTTTGTGAAGTTAAAGTTTTTTGGGCCACAGGAAAATAAGCGCGGAATCGTATGATGCAAGAATAACCAGGCAGGCACACGAAGACACACCGTAAGGTGGTGTTAGGTTAGGTGGCAGCCCCGTGTATCCGGGGCTCACTTGAGACAATTAGGAGATTGCCCTTTGTGATACCACATGCTGAAGGGCACCCAATACTTATTCGATAAAACGCCTCGAGCCGATTATGTAATTACGAATTCGGCGAATATCAATACCCCCGAGCTCCTCGGGGATATTAAGGAGATATTCTCACTCTCGGTATAGGCGATATGTCATTGGCCATTCATTGGCTTGCTAAAAGAATATATCTTGATAGGAAAAAGTGATACACCGACGCGAGGAACCAGAATCGGGAAACGGTTCGAACGGAACCGAAAAATGGTTTCGGAAGAACTGAAACTGGATTCCAAAAAAATAGAAAAACTGTACTGGAGGAACCGAAACTTTATTGCAAAAGATACGAAAAATGGTTCCGGAAGAACTGAAACTTGATTGCAAAAGATACTAAAAACGGTTCCAGAAGAACCAAAACTCGATTTCAAAAGAACTGAAAAATGGTTCCGGAAGAACAGAAATTCGATTTTAAAAGAACCGAAACCCCGGTCTGGAAGAACCGAAATTCGATTCCGAGAAAAGGTGCCAGAAGAACCGGAAAATGATCTCAGAATAACCGAAAAATAAATAAAAATAACGTAATAAGATACGTATTATAGAGTTCTGAGTTGACCTACCAAGTATTGTTTGGTTCAAGGCACTATGTAACAAAGGGACTTTCCGTTGCCACTTTTTTGAGAGCCGCAACCAGTCTAAATTCTCGGTTCTCCTTGAGACAGAACGGATTCGCAACCACTTTCACTTAACCGAACCTAGCAAAAGTCCTTAGATAGTTCATTAAGGAGAGTATTTGCAGATCACTCACTTCCACATTAGAACACTGTACCTATGTATGTATGTTTATAGGGTGGTTCAAAAATGCAAGCGAAAAAGTAAAGGCGGAATTTTTATGCTCCCACCCCTAACGATTGTTCGATATTATTTTGAAATCAAAAAATATTTAGAGGTCGCTCAAAGTTTTCCATGTATTTTACATGGGGAAAAACACTTTTCGTAGAAATGGTATGGAACTCTTAAAAAACAATATTTTTCGATCGGAAAACTCTGCTTCTCTGCAGGAGATTCCCTTTAATAATATGCAATTATTTATTTAACAATTTTTTCGTGGTAACTATAATTTATAGGTCCGACAAAACCCTTAAAAATGCAATGGGGCATCAATAAAAAATCTTTAATATTAAGAAATGGTTAAATAAACAATTGGGTGTTATTACTGGAAGTCTCCTGAAGAGAACCACAGTCCTCCGATCGAAAAATATTGATTTTCGAGAATTCCATACAAATTCTAGGAAAAGTCTTTTTCATACAAAAAACATGCAAAACTTTGAGCGCTCTAAGCGACCGCTAAATATTTTTTGATTTCAAATTAAAAATAGGAACAATCCCAGAGGGTTAGAGCATTAAAATTCCGACTTTACTTTTCTTTGGACCACCCTAATGAGCATCCTATGTTTCTTGGTAATTGCCCGCTTCCAATCAAACCGCTGCAGCTGTCAAACGCTAGCGACAAAAACAATGCTTACGAAAATGTTAACAATTGCTGCTATGCCTAATTTAAGCCAAAAATTCAAATTCATTTTCAACGAATATAAAAGCGAAAATCCACAACACGTAATAGCAAATATAATATGTGACTACGTAAATAAAGTAAAACAAATGCGTAAATAAAATAGTGAACATTTTAACTTGCAACAAAGTGGCATGCAACCGATTGCATAGCACTGATTGCTCATGTATGTAGACAGCTATGCATGTGTGCGTATGTATGTAGGAGAAACAAAACAAAAACGCAAGCGCAAACGTCATTCAGCTGATTGCCGCGCAATTGAGCCGTCAATCAATTTGTTGTTGCCACTTTGTTATTGATGTTGCTGGCGGTTATAGAAGGCACTGGCGGCTGTTGCTAGCACAAACTAACTGCAGCAATCACAGCAATGACAACAGCAACAGCAACAGCGACGACGACGACGACGATAACGACGACGACGACGACGAACTGTCGATCGATCTTCAATCGCGATCGCAAAGCGTCGAGCGACACGTCGATTGCCAACAATCAATTATGTTGTTGCCTCTAAATTTTTCTTGATTGTTTTTTTTTGCACTATTGCTCTGGTTGTTGTTGCGGTTGCCGCACTGCTAGCAATTGCCAATTGCAAATATGTTGCCGCACGTGCAAGCGACAATCGAGCAACCAAGCCGCCAACCCGCCAGCGAGTCAGTGTGCGCATGTCAGCGACTCATTAGTTGCAACGCTGTTTGATTTTTTGATTTTTATCTGTCTGCGTGTTGTTGTTTTTCAATTTATTATTTTTTCTGTAAAAAGTATTATTACTTTTGGCGCGTCGTTGCCAAAATGGGAATGCGTTGTGCATACCAACGGCGGCAACAAAGCCAAATTGCTGCCACAACACTGCTAGTGCATACTTTGGTTGTTGTTGCGTCCACCTATTGATGCACTGGCAGTGTCAGCGCCTGCGTTTTTTTTTTCTACCAGCGCATTGTTGTTGTCCTCTCCCCTTTTTATTAATAGACTTTTGTCAGGCAGCGGCTGTTGGCGGCTGGCATCTGATTGCTAGCTGCTGGCAATTGTTAAGCGCAATGCCAAAACGGAGAACAGCTGCGACAGCCGGCAATTGTTGCTGTCGCGACTGTCGTTGTTACACATAAAATCGCTTCATTTATTTAACGGTTCGCACATTGGCTTAGCTGCTTAAAACTAAATATTCCTGCAACGCCGACTATTTAGTTTGCCACACTGTCTATGCAAAAGATTTGGTGATCGTCAGCGGTAAGTGTCTAAAGGCCCATCTACATAGAGCTATAGCGTTGGCTTTGGCGTTGGCGTTGGTTTGGCAGAACGCGCGCTAAAAGACGGCTTGCTACAATGAACGCTTGGCAGCGAATGCTTTGTTCACTAAGCTAACATAATGTATTCAAAGTCAGCTGTTGTAGCGACGCCAACGCCAACGCCAACGCCAACGCCAACGCCAACGCCAACCCAACGCCAAAGTTGTATGTGGACGGGCCTTAAAACTCAACATGCCAGCCGCCAAACGCCAGCGGTCCAACAGTGAATGGCCTGAATGTGCGTATGTCTGTGCGCGCGCGTCGCACCCATCCATCTGCATACCACAGAGTCTGCACTTGACAGTTTTCTTGCTCGGCTGGCCTTTGTTGTCACACAGCGCAGTGCGAATATTCAGTAAAAAAAAAATCGGCAGCACTCATCCTTGCGCTGCTACGCAGACACCTATTTATGTTGCGACTAGCGTGCATTCATGTATGTTGTTGTATGGCTGTTCGTAAATTTGTCGCGACAACCAGCTGCACTTAATTATTCATA
>NW_016171036.1:0-1836 GCF_001687245.7 Rhagoletis zephyria
GAACGCACTTCCGTCATCCCTTGTCAAGTTTGGTTCGCAGACAAACCGGGTTCGGCGTTGTGCCACCTTCAGTGTAATTTTTTGTTCGAGCGAACGAAAGAACGAAAAACNTAACTTAAAATTAAGATATGAATAAGAATTGAGAATAAAAAGTATGTAGTGCAGCGTGTCAAACAAAGCCTGACAAATAGCATTAGGCAAAACTTACAAATCTATAAATAAATAAGAAATAAGTACGATTTTTTTTGGAACGCACTTCCGTCATCCCTTGTCAAGTTTGGTTCGCAGACAAACCGGGTTCGGCGTTGTGCCACCTTCAGTGTAATTTTTTGTTCGAGCGAACGAAAGAACGAAAAACGAGACTGAAGATGGCACAACGCCGAAACCGGTTTGTCTGCAAACCAAACTTAACAAAGGGATGACGGAAATTTGTTCTAAAATAAATCATCTTACCACCCTGTCGGAAAAATCAACCAACACCAACACAAGAAATAAGTAAATAAATAAATAAAAAATTAAAGAAGAAAAGGAACGAAATACAATTTTCAATTAGCCTATATCTAAAACATATGCATTTACATTTTAAGTAGGTAGATAGATAGCGATCCTCGGCTGATAATAAGTTACCGAAAAGAGTACAAAACACTCAACGAAAATACGAGTACAAAGAACTTATAATTCTTTTAAACAGTATTCGTATTTTGTGCTTTAAACTACTTTTTCCAATCTTCAATATTCGGCATATCATAAAAAGTTTCCCTTTTCAACAATATCCAACCAAATGTTAGGTTATGTAAAGCGCAAGACGCCTCCACATTTAGGCATTTTTTTCTAGCGGTGTTGAACAATTTTCTGTATACAAAGTATGTCCGACGATTTTTTATAAGGAGGAAATTAGGAGCACCTTCAACAAAAAAAAAAAAAAAAATCCAAAAATTAACGTCAAGTCTTAGTACTTCACGCTTGCACTTTATTGTACAAGAATTTATTGCGCTACAAAACTACACACATACTTATAATCTTTCTAAGAAATCGAATTAAAAAGATTGAAATATTTACGAAAGTTTGTTGAATTTTTTTATTAATATTGCACAAAATTTAAAATTTGGATAATGTCATTACGTGGAAACACTGCCATATGACCAGCGGTACTATATGTCATAAATGTTGTTGTGTTTGTTCTGCCCCACGTGACCATTTCTACTTCAGTGCGAAATACTATTTACAAGACAAAGATCTTGAAACAATTTTTAATGGCGGCTGATTTTCGCTCAAAAAAATTGTGTTTTCCATTTGCATATTATTCGTGTTTGTAACAAGAGACATTTTGTTAAATTCTGGCATAGTATAGGTACGGTGACCATCCGTTCTGTTTTTTGCAGGACCGTACTGTTTTTCAGAAGGTCGGTCCTGCGTAGTTTTTCAAACCTGAAAAACCTGAAAATGTACTGATTTTTTCCAAGTGTCCTGCATTTGTCCCGCATTTTATTCGTTATTTTAAAATTATGGATGGATTTAAAAAAAAAAGTGTTTTTTGGTACTTTTCGTAGCTTTTCTTCAATATCTCATGAAAAAATCTCCCAATTAACGTAAGCGACTTACAGCTCGAAGGGTACTGATGTGCCTCTTACCAAAATATATAACTTGTGGCGACTTAAATGAAAATTATTAGTGCTACAGGAGAAAAAAGTGAGATTTTCAATCAAATACGCAGTTTCATTTGATTATGTTTTTTCATTATTTAAAAAATTCGATAAAGAAGATATATCATTACAGTAAACTTTGAGCCAAAGATAATGAAAATCGGATTAGAAATGTAGATGCTATGGAGCGCAA
>NW_016171036.1:4454-14965 GCF_001687245.7 Rhagoletis zephyria
TTATGTTATGCCAAGTACTAAGCTAAACTCCCCTCCACTTAACCCATTCCAACTAATGTTATTTTAGCTCATTCAACTTACATAAACTATCCTTAATTTTATCGGTTGAATTTCAACCGCTGGGCGAACACTAGTATATATAAATAAACATCACTGAATCGTAAATAATATGAAATGCGAAACTATAATACATAAGGGCGATTCCAGCGAAAAGTCTGCCGCGAAAAAAAACCAAAGGCCTATGTCTAACTTATTTATAGGTCGATTTGGCTTATTTTTAAAATATATATATTGGTTACGTAAGCAGAAACATGTTTGCCAATAAGGGTCTCGTTAGGTAGCGCCAGGGTCGGGATATTTTGAAAACCCGTATATATGCTATGATTTGTTTCACATTTGGCATGACAAGCTTGCAGTTGTATGGAACAAAAGGAAAATCATATAAAGCTTGTGCAATGAGAGATGTCTTTAAGGGTGCCCGCTTAGACAATTTATTAGCCATGCATGTAGCTTCTTGATTTGGAAATATTCCGAGGGGATCGAGAGAGAGGTCAGTTTCGATCGCACTATGAGCGATCCCAGAGCCCTCTACCGTTCAATTTCAACCCATCGATTCACCCTTTAGAGGAATGTGGCTATAATCCGGGTTAGCCTCGGTATGCACCAGTGCGTTTCTTCAAAAGTTTCCAAAGAACTACATATATTGTATTGATAATTCTAGTTTAGTAAATTTCATTTAAAACTACTGATTGCACTAAAACCATTTATTAAAATGAATTTACATATTTATGTATTTCCGCATAATAGAATAGGCACATTTCCATAAGCACATGTATGTGCAAACATACATGCATACATACTATGTACGCATTTAGCAATTCTTTATTACTTTTTCATTATTTAAATTTTTGCGCTTCAAGTTAACGAACTTTAAATTCTGAATTGACAGAATTTACTCACGTCGATGACATCGCAAGGTTATTGCAAATACAATTTGCGCGTATTAAATAAAAATCAAACAAATAAAACAAACACAAACACAAATAAAACACTTATTCGCAGTAAATAAAATTTGAACTGAACGCTGGCGAGTGGCCTTTTTCGGCTTTTGGCGTGCGCTAGCAGAAACCAGGTTGAATGACAGAGATTATAAAATGTGTTTTTCACTGAATATCTTGTTTGCGGAGACTAAACAGGCAGTAGTAACATAGTATAGTATTTATTTCCTGCTACGAACGCACAGCGATTCGAACCGTTTACCTATGTACATATGGTTATACAATAAACACCATACAAATTGACATTACAGAAATTTGTAAAAAAAAATTATAATTCTGCAAATTTCCACCACAATTATAATTTTATTTTTTTTTTTTAATTTTTAATTATCGAAAACGGTTAACGTGGTCTAAGGTTATCCATTCCAATAAAAAAGAGAAAAAAAATATTTCGACTAATTGATAACTCCTTGTTTTAGTCGGTTAAAGACCGCTGAGGTTAGCAGTGCGCGTTACCGCTCCGCAATGCATGGGTTCAAGCCCTAGTCAAAGCAACATGGCAAAAATATAGAAAAAAGTTTTTTTTTCTAAACAGCGGTCGCCCCTCGGCAGGCTTTGGCAAACCTCCGAGTGTATTTCTGCCATGAAAAACAGCTTCTCATAAAAATACAATCGCCGTTCGGAGTCGGCGTAAAACTGTAGGCCCCTCCACTTTGTGTGACAACATCAAGAGGATGTCACAAGTCGGAGGAGAAACTCGACCAAACACTAACTTATGTGTAAGCGCCAATCTATTAGTATTATTATTAAAAGCGCAGACATTTTCTTCATCAACAATTCTTAAATCAAGGTATTTTTAGGCTCGAAGTAAGGAGTTATCTGAAGTTTGAAAATTAAGTATTTTATGATCATTGCAAAAGTTAAAAAATTAACAATTTCGTCTTGGGTTGAACAGAGAAAAGGGCGGGAAAACAACTCGCTGGGCAAAAGATTTTAGTATACATATAGAAGACAGGAAAATTAGAAAGTGCCATTTTCTTATCCGCCGAAAAATGTTGCCTCTCAGTGCCCTCTGCGCACAAATACTAACGAGGGGATAATGAGAAGGTATAATTGTTTGTTGAAAAGAAAATGCGATAATTCATCGGACCAAGGATCTTGAAATCCCAATCCTTCCGAGAAATAATGATTGAAACACATCGCCGAACTGAGCCGAATTGGGCGATGCCATCGTTCGCCCTGCTATTTCGCCCACTTTAACAAATAAAAAATAAATAAAAATATTCCGATGAATTGATAACATCTTCCTTTTGTTGAAGTCGGTTAAAAAATAAAAAGGAAAAATTAACGGCTCAATGTATGTATTTCCAATGCTACCTCCTTTTTACAATTACAGCAAAAATAGTGAAGTTATAATGAATTTTGCTGACTCAATTTGACTATGTTACCAATATTTACATGCCCATCATTTCTAAGAAAACATTTTAAATATATTGTAAGGACATTTCTGATAATTTTGATATAAAATTAGACCGTGCCAAATCGAAGGCCATCACGCAGAATCTAGTTACGTTTAGTTTGGAATAGCCCTTATCAGAGCATCATCAACCATGCGTATTTTTCTGTACTTAACTGTCTCCATGTTATTACAAAGTTCGTCCAGTTCGCCATTTCATCTATTTCGAAACGAAAAATGACCTGAAGATGGCACATCGCAGAAACCGGTATGGCTCCAAGCCAAATTTGACAAAAGAAGACGGAAAATCGTTCCACAATACATTCAACTATTCTCTTTAGTTTATTTAAGATTGATTTTTTTTTTACTTAAGGCAATATCTCTTATTTTTGAGCCGATACAACGCGCTCTCTCTCTCTCTCATACTTCATATGGCAGAGTAGCAAAAAGTCAAAAATTTGCAGCAAAAGGCAAAGCACAGTATGATTAATCATCGCAGCTGTTCAAGGATTACTTCTAGATAATCGGAAGAACAAAGACAAACAACAGATTAAAACGTAAACAAGAAAAAAAAGTAAATGATTATACATACGTTTATGTATTGAGGAACTTATGTATGCATACAGTAAGTGTAAGTGAAAATCGTACAGTAAAATTTTTCAGTTTAGTGAAAATAGAAATAATGTCCATAGTATGTGAAGTATATTGCTATTAAAAACTAATGACATTTAAATAAGAAAAACATTTTCAAAATATGGAAAAAATCGTAGTACCATTTTCACTGACACTCACTGTATGTCGGATAGCAGAAAAGAACCAGCTCAAGTAGAGATAATAGAAAAGATTAAAAGTCAACCAATAATCATTATATTAAGATAAATATTTTTCGAGTCATCTATAATTATTATTCCAGGACTTATATTATAAAAGTGCTTTCATAATAATTATCAGAGAGATAAATATTTTTTGGTTTTCAAAGACTTTTATTTTAAGACCTATAAAAGTCTTTTCATAATAATTATGAGCGCGAAAAAATTTTTTAAGTCTTAAAAGACGGGACTTGTTCAGGATAATTTCTGTATTAGTTGGGGACCAGTTCGGAGCTAGATGGAGACCAGTTCGGGGCTAGTTTGGGGCCAGTTGGGGCTTGGTTTGGGTCCCGTTCGAGACTATATACAATTTTTTTTTCGCAGATTCGTGATCAACTACCCCAAAAACCCGAGCATAACAAATTCGGTATAAATCGGTTGATTTTCGAAAATTTCATCCGCCATCTTGGATCCACCATATTGGATTAGCTATCTTAGATCCGCTATATTAAATTTGGAATTTTTTAATCCCCGCATAACAAAATTTTGGACCACCCTAATGTACATATATACATACATACATATGTACATAGATATGGAAAAACTCCTTATAAGAGAGCCAGAGCGGCCTTCACTATTCCTATAGTCACTTTAGCCATAGCAGAGACGTGGTGAATTCGTGACGTAAAAAAGGCCAAACAAGAGCAGAAAAAAATATATGAAAACAATAGGTCCATTCAATATCAAAAAATTGTTCGAGTTGTTACTAGTACTTGCAAGTTTTTACTGGAAATACATTAAATAACCCAAAATATTTGCAAGAGAGAGCGAATTCGAGAGCGTAACAACACGAGAGAGCTGCAAATTCTTGCAAGTAAAAATTCTACTAGCAGGAATTTGCAGGAGTGAAAAAGTAAGGTTATGTTTCAAATTCAAACGTAAACAAACTCTTTAAGGGGATGATTTGATGAAACATAATTCGTGAAATGAAAACATGGATGAAAATTTTAAATCTATTGTATATTTAATTAATTAATTATTGTATATTTAAATAATTAAAAAGAAAGTGTCAAAATGGCTTAAGTTGCAAGTTTTTTTACTAGTTTTGCGTTCAATAACTTTTTCTGAAAATTTTCTCTTGCTCTCAATATTACTCTCTATTTTTCTTTTACGCTCTCGCTGCAAGTACTTACTGGAAAAGTAATTGAATGGACTTAATAATAAGAGCGATATAAATTGCAGAATACATACTCACGGCAAAAACGACAAAAAATACAAACAGATAAAGTATCGTTGACGCCAAATCCAACACCAACGCCAACGTCGAACGAATGCCCGAATTACATACATATGTACATATTCATGTATGTACCATCATGACTGCGAAGACAACATAACATACAGACAAAAAAAATTAACTATGTATTTTGTGTAAATAAAACTATAAATGAGGGGTATATTGTCGGGTCTGCTATCCCACTACAATTATCCACCGACAGACGGAACACTGCCAACGCAGCTACAATAAATGACAAGCACGCTGCATACATACATACACTGGTGGTCAGCTGATTAAGTTAAGTGACATTTTGACATGTTTTGGCTTTCTCTCTTTTGGTTATTTAATATTTACAATTTTTTACAAAAGTCTAGCACATTACATAACCAGCACTACATAAATCCATATTTCAAACTTCGTCACAAAAATTATAAAAATTCAGCAAATTTTAATAATTACACCCAAAAAAATTTTTTTTCGATTCCTAGCTTCTTGAAATTTGCACCTTAACCTACTGAAATTTAATGGGCAATAAAACTGCATAGCTCAAGTTTTTCTAAGAATTTTGAAAAAAAGTTTCAAATTTTTAAGAGTAATTGTTACGAAGTTTGAAATGTGGATTTATGTGGTGCTGGTTATGCAATGTGCTAGGCTTTTATAAAAAAAAATTATAAACATTAACCAGATAAATTAAAAGTAAGTGACCATCGGTGTCCGCTTATGTGAGCTTTCACTGTACATATCTAACCTCTTTCACGATATTGAGAACTAAGTCCCCTTTTTGTGGAGAACACTATAATTCTCGACAGCCTTCCACTTTAGAGAAACACATTAGAAGTCGAATCGTTTCTAATCGTTCTCTTAACCTAAATGTTTGTTGGGTATGTAGTAAATAGTACTTACATAAAAGTAGCCATTAATAAAAGTAAAAAAGAAATAAAAAATACATAAAATAAAAACAAAAGCATTACAAATTGTTAAGACTGTGAAAAGCAGACGGCGACGGCGACAAACACAACGACAACGCCGCCAGCATCAGTGACGTGAAAAAAGGTGGACAACACCACAAATATACATATAAGTACTGGTATGTCTACTATATAGTTATAAACGATACTCGTGCAAAGAGCATAAAATAAATAAAACAACAACCATTGATATTGGTAGGCATCGCAACAAAAACAAAACAATCACTGCAACAACAGTAGTGAGGCCAATTACAGTCGATTGTTTGTGGTTTTTTCATGAGTTCGTAGAATTCTGAAAATCAAAGCGATCTACAGTGTACAAAGCGAAATAAACTCGGTACACATTCGTAAATTGTGAATACTAACAAAAGGTGTAGACAGCACATTCAGATAATCAAGTAATTTTAAAGCAAAAAACAAAACCGACTTCAATTTTCATATAAAAATTTAGGAGTACCGTTAATTTTTTCATGATCCATTGAACGCATCTAAACCAGATTAGTATGGGACCACCTCTGAGACAGTACCTTTCCGATGCAAAAAGAATTATCGAAATCCGTTGACGTGGTCCAAAGTTATGCGGTAACATAAATACAAAAAAAAAGATATTCCGACGAACTGATAAACTCCTCCTTTTTTGGAAGTCGGTTAATAAAAACAATCAGAAGACACAACATTCTTAGGTTTGTAGAAAGTAACAAGAGAAAAGGCAAATAAAAAAATAAGGACAAATATTAGTAAAAAACAATGAACCACAAAGAGATTTTAAATAATTTAATTACAAAACTTTTTTCAGTAAATGCAAACATCGATATGACGAAAAAGTGAGACTCCTTGGATTCTAGTTTCAAACGAAAAGCGACAGAAGAAGGCAGAGGTGGTTGGTCACGATTAAGATTAAGATTAGGAAACAGAAAAGTACTTATAAAACAGACGAAAGGCATTTTTTGTTAAGCCATCAAATCTGCACCCTTCGTTCGACTCTTTTTTTTTTTAACGGAGGTGTCAAATTTAAGAGCTTTTTGACGAAAACATTGCCACTTGTTAAAAAAATGTATTCAAATTATTTAATAAGCAATGTCATCACATCTGCACCGGTCGCTCGATTTTCAAAAATTAAGTCTCAAATAATGGGCTCTAGCATATAAATGTACAAGGTTTTATATTTTTGAAAAGAGTTGCCACTTATTGAAAAATTTAATTGAAATTATTTAATAAGTTAAATTAATTATGACAACATGGGTATCAATCGAAATTTTTTGTAAAGGCATTATTTCTTAACTACATGTAGAGGGTTGCCACCTGTTTAAAAAATCAAATTAAGTTTAAACTAGATAAATCATTTAGGTAATTGAGATGTATGCATCATAATTTGAGTGTCAGGCAAAAGAGGTTTAAGAAGGTTTTGGTTTGAGTATATTTTGAAGAGGGTTGCCACCTGTTTTAAATTATGGATGTTAAACGAAGGAGTGGTGAGAAATATGTAGTAGGAACCTGGGTTGCATGATTTATAATCAGTCAAATACCAAATCCCAAAGTGGATTTCAGAATTGAATGCATCAAATCTTAAATAATATAAAAGTATTATGTTGGAGGAATCAAATCAATTTTTTTTTGTGATTTCAATTGTCAAACAAATCAATTAAATTCGTGACTTTCCAAATAAAAACATTATTTTTATGTAACGAAAGCACGATTTTCAAGAAAATAACATGCATTTTTTATTTGGTTGATTAATCAAATCACATACAAATTTTATTTTCAATTTGTCCTACGAAACAAATCACAGACCAAATAATTTCTTAATTAATAGCGAATTTACATTTAAAAAGGATTTTAAATCACGCACCCTGGTATGAACCTTCTATATATTCCATATATTCCAGGTATTAAAAGGGTTGCCACGTATATGAAAATCAAATTCAACTTAATTCATCAATTACTTGAAATTTTTATACGAATGTCAGAAAAAAAAATTTTAGAAGGTTTACGTTTAAAATACTTTTGAAGAAGGTTGCCACCTGTTTGAGAAGTCGAATTTACTTAACTTATACACAAGGATATGTACAGCAGCCCCCATTTCAAAGTGATATTGTTTGTCATGATTATTTATCTGTTTTTAGGAATTTGATTCAGTTGTGTCTCTAACAAAACCCATATATTTAAAACCCAGGTTTAACACTTTGTAGAACACTTTTCTCAGAAGTGTTGAAATTTTTTATTGAATACACAGTATTATAATAATAGATTGGCGTTTACACATATGTTAGTGTTTGGCCGAGCTTGTCCTCCGATTGGTGGCGTGCTCCTTGATGTTGTCACATAAAGGGGAGGGACCTTCAGGTTTACGCCGACTCCGAACGGCGATTGTATTTTTATGAGAAGCTGTTTTTCATGGCAGAAATACACTCGGAGGCTTGCCATTGCTTGCCGAGGGGTGAGCGCTATTAAGAAGAGGGTTGTTATCTGTTTAAAATGTTAAATTCAATTTTTATCAATAGAGAAAGAAGTATCACTTCAGTAACGCCTAAGATTCACACGCAACTTTATTTTGTATTTATTTGTAAATAGATTTAACGAAAGAAATTTTTTCTGTGTTTTATTTCTCAATCTAGCATTTTTTAATCTTTTATCATTTCCAAATAACAATCATTTTGAAGCTCCCCTAAAGAGGTGTTTGTTGCAGTAATGACTTCTTCATTTGACCCAAGTCTCCTACCATCGAGCGGCTTCTCAAGTTTGAAAAACAGCGTTGCCACCTAGACAATTTTTTGCCTACAAATATTCCTACAAAACGAGCTCGCAAGCAACCAAAACTTAACGTTCGTTATTTGATTTTTCTACTCATTACGACTTTGCTTTCGAGTGGTCGAAGTAATGACTACAGCGGAGTGAATGCCGCGTATGCGCCAGCTCTTTATTTGATGACACGATATTTCAAAACGGCAGAGCTTTGTTTTAATTTATTCAAAAACAGTAGTGGAAAAATAAATTTAATGGACTATAAAACTGCATTATTAAAAAAAATATATATAAAAAATCCCATTAAAAAGTGGAAAATTTAAATACAATTTCAAGAACTTTTATAATTTTTGCACAAGATTTGAAATATGAATTTATATGGTTTTTGTTAGATAATGAGCTATACTTTTATAAAAAAAAAATAATAATAAATATTACATAAACAAAAGGAAGATAGGAAAAATTTGTTAAAATGTCGTGTCCCTATTTATTTTTCCACCACTATATTTGCCATTATTCGGCATACGGTAATTATTTACAAGAAAAATTAAATTAAACTATTTATCTAAAATCGTATTCATGTGAATAAGATATGTAAGAAGTGCAGTGGAATAAATAAAGAAACAATTAAATATCAAAGAAAAGGCAAAGAAATTTAATAAATCTCAATCACAGATTCAATGTATCACAATGTATCAATTCCACAAACAAAGAAAAATTGTATTCAAGAATTAAAAATTAATTTGCAATTATAATGACTGAAAAGGAAAGATAAAGCAAAGAAGAAGGGAAACGTAACTACGAAAAAAATTTGGGAACATTGTATGTAAATTGTGCGAGAATTCCTAAAACAAAAAAAATTTAACATTCAAAATACTTATGGCCTTATTCATAAAAAATAAAGTAGGTTTAAAGAGCTTTATAAATTGACGTTTTCATACGTTTTTCAATTTATAAACTTTTTATAAAGCTACTTTATTTTTTATGAATAAGGCCTTTAGTTCATTTAACAAACAACGGGTTAAATATATACAGATCAATTTCATGTCAACATAAATACATACATATCTACTGGTTTTGAGCGAAGTTGGTAAGTTTGGAGCGCGTGTTCAGTTGGTGCCGAACACGTGGTTCGAAAGAAAATTTAATAAAACCAAATATATGCACAGTACGCGAATGCCTTTATCAGCAATCAATTTCAGATGTTCAATTATACATTAGGATGCAGTTGTTTTTTGACCTCATCGTTCATAAAAAGCGAGAAGTAACTCGATAAACTGAATTTTAAAGTACAGGATGGCACCCAATTATTGTTGCCACTAGAAATGACACAAACAATTGTATATCGCACAGTGAAGCTTAAATTTTTAGGGTACCCTTTTGAAAAACAAAGAACGCTGAAACCAACGAAGGAGATACCTTACCTTAGTTTTTTTCAACAAATTAAATATAACAAAAATTTGCTGGAACTTTTGGTGAAAGGTAAAAGCTCTGTGCACATTTTAAGTACATAATTTAAAAAATGCTAATTTCGAGTTGTGTCACCTTTGAAGTTCTTTTGCGATATGTGAAAACATAGACGAAATACAAAAAAAAATGTGGTTGTAGTAAAATTTATTATCCCCCGTGTTCACATTTAGGGATGGGCAAATTCAATATTCGAAGCTTCGAGATTCGAATTTTAATCGCATTTTAGCTCCAAATTGGCGAATTTTCGTAATCCGACTTCAGCGACTTTAAGAAACTCTGACAGTAAAGTTCTAAGCAAATCTAAGTGATTTAAATTTTTTTTGGCCGCCATATTGGGGCCACCTTTTTGAAATTAGCAAATCGGACTTCAGATTCGTAATCAGCGACCACAAAACCCTTCGGATAACAGTTTCAAGCGAATATTAGGAATTTTTGAAAATGCGTCCGCCATTTTGAAATTTGAAAATCGGCCTTTAGTTTCGTACTTCACTTCAGTAAAATACATTGGACTAAATTGATATAAGTCAGCAATTTTTCTACACTCTTTATGTATTTTGAAAGTGGCATAAGTCAGTTTAGCATAATGAAAAGTTTTGATTTTTCCATGACTATACGAAATTATTTATACTGCAAAAAATATAATGTGGTTAAAATCGAAATAGGGACACGACATTTTAACAAAATTTTCCTATTTTTCTTTTGTTAATTTAAAATTTATTATTTTTTTATAAAAGCATAGCTTATTATAGCATTTTCAGTTTAAATGAAACTTTTTTCAAATTAAATGAA
>NW_016171037.1:0-8938 GCF_001687245.7 Rhagoletis zephyria
TATCCCGGGTGTGTGTTTACGTATATAATGTGTTTGGAAGGCTGTAGCTCCTGAACCAATGGTTCGATCTGGTTCAAAATTTGAATTTGAACTCAAAACTGAATAATCTTCCTAGATCCGAAGCGGTATAGAGGTATAGCGGTTCAAAAGTTACAACACTTCAAAGTTGAAAGTGGATACATTTGTACCCGGGTGTGTGTTCTAGGGTTAATGCTTTAAATGGTAAGGCAAGAGTACTACGTACCAAAGCTAAAACCTCTCATTAAAAAATGCATCTTTCAATGCAAAGTGTGCACGCTTTACAAGCAACAAACACGCATCCAAATAATGGCCGCTCTACCCCCTAAGCGCTGCAGTTTCTCACTCCGATTTTCCACAACAGGAGTAGATTTTGCTGGGCCATTCCAAATTAAAGCACCGGTGCTAAGATCTACAACCCTTACCAAGGGATACGTTGCAGTTTTTGTCTGTTTTTCCACAAAGGCAGTGCACCTCGAGCTATGCTGGGATCTTACAACCGAGGCTTTTCGAGCAGCATTCGCCCGCTTCGTTGGCAGACGAGGTTTCCCCTCAAAAATGATGAGTGACAATGGAAAAACGTTTATTGGCGCCCAGCGCGCAACAGAACGCGACTTCGTTAAATTCCTTAACGAATGTTCCGCAGACATTGTCAAAACATATGCCCCTCAAGGCATCAACGGGCAATATATACCACCTAGCGCCCCCCACATGGGCGGCTTGTGGGAATCTGTAGTAAAAAGCTTTAAAATCCATTTAAAGAAAACCGCTGCAACGCACAAATTCACTTTCGAAGAATTCACGACGCTTCTGGTGCGAATTGAAGCATTGCTCAACTCGAGGCCTCTGTCCGCACTTTCCCAAGACCCAGCTGATATGACAGCGCTTACTCCGGGTCACTTCCTTCGAGGTGCACCGCTGTTGGCCATTCCCGAACCTAATGCGGAAAACCTCTCTCTACTAAACCGGTGGGAGAAAGTCAAAGCACTTCACCACCAATTTAGTCGCCGCTGGAAAGAAGATTACCTCAAAGATCTTCAGAAGAGATACAAGTGGAAAACCCCAAAATGCGATCCTCAGCCAGGCGACATCGTCGTGATCAAAGAAGATTCACTCCCCTCCACCGAGTGGCGATTGGGACGAATCGAAAACGTTCGCCATGGCCCTGATAACCACATACGTGTCGTGGAAGTCCGTACCCAAAATGGAGTTATCACGCGGCCACTTGTCAAACTGTGCTTCCTTCTAAAAGCACAATAAATAATTCTATACATCTTTTCCTTTTGTATATTAAGGGTCTTAACTTCCCGTTTAAATATTGTACCCAAGTATTCCTCGTTTCTCTGCCTTTGCTTCTACTTCCAGATTGAAGACATCATGGCATCGCGGAAGGCATGCCCCCTGGCTCCAACGGCAGAGACGGAGAACTGCCTCCAATGTCGGCTCTGCCACAAGTATCACGCGCTCAGGACGTGCCCGGCCTTTAAGGAAATGAAGCCACCGCAGCGATTGGCGCAAGGGTATTGTGTCAACTGCCTTGCGCTCACCTTACGCTGCTGCATGTGGCTGCTAACAGGCCCGCGCGCACTGGCCAACGGAAGCAGCAGGCCAACCGGCCCACAAAAGCCCCAACGAGCGTCAAGCGGCGTGCACCGCCGAAGAAAAGGTCGCTGAAGAAGGCGCAAAAGAACCCGCGCAACCAGGCGCCGCATCCGGNGCGGCGTGCACCGCCGAAGAAAAGGTCGCTGAAGAAGGCGCAAAAGAACCCGCGCAACCAGGCGCCGCATCCGGCGCGCAGGAAGACCGCCCAACGGACGATCGCGCGCACTCCCCAAGGCCTACAAACGGCCAATTACCAGGACCGTACCACCAACCGCATCCTTGGGAACACCATTCGCGCCCTTCAAGAGCTGCAGAAAGTGCTCAAGAGCACATCCCTGCAGGGCGGGGACGATGTTTAAGCCGCCGCTGAAACCTAATTCAGTGGCCGTGCGCGCATCCTTTGCCGGCAGTGGAGTCGAAGCGACTCCGAAAATTATTACCGAGCGCGCACGGCCGCCTAACATCCTCGCAAAAATTATGCGAAAGCTCAGTTCAGCCAAAAACGTCGGACATCGCGCACGCGCCCCCCCTTTTTACTCAACAACGGAAGTTACTGCAAATATTTTTAAAACCATTTTAATAAGTACTAGTTTACGTACATAGTATATATATATACATATATACGCTTACCCGTAAAGTTTGGAATTGTAAAAAAACTAAGCCACAAAACAGAAAATTAAACGTTGGAAATTATACATTTAAAAATTGAAACCAAAGCATTTATTTTAAGTGGAAATAAAGTGTGTAAAGAGTTGAGTGCGAAGGCGACCAGTGGAATATTCACGGGGTTTTAACGTGGCAGGACCCAAACCCAGCGCACGCGAAGTTTTACGCCTTCTCACTTTAGCTCGCTCCCAAACGGGTGTTTGGAATTTCCCCAATTTCCCCTACCTGGGTCCACCACTGTTTTTATGAAAAGCATATATTCAGTGATACTTTTTAACACATTTTTGTTTTTTTATTTAAGGAAAACCGATTATAAATGATATTTAAAAACGAAAACATTTTATTTTTATTATAAAGATTTAAAATACAATAATTACAGATACAAAATTGTCCATTATAATTGGAAAATAAACATTTAAGGAAAAGCCGGCAAGGGAAAAAGGATTGAAAAAATCGATCTGGCACTCCTTGTAGATCCTTTCATTCAATAGTTTCTTCAAAAATAATTTAGCTTGAACCTTTTTAAAAGGTCGGATAACTTTCACCATTTATTTCCATATTCTTTAACAAAAGATAATAGTATATAAAAAAGATTTTTTATCCAGTTTTATCAAATCTTTAATTAAATAACTGCTGACCTGAGGTAAATTTTTCAGGCTACGATTTTTAAATAGCGATAAATCAGCGATTCGTGTAAAATTGAAACCGCTTACCGTTAAAAAAAAATACCGGTTGTCTGTAGTTAAAGTTATCCACACATCTGTGCGATTCCTTTGGAGCGAATCCGCACCGTTTTTGATGCTACAGAGTTTACTACTTCGAAAACGCAAGTACGCCCACATATATGCGATGCTATCGCAGTGAAAAATGGCATCTTATAAACAAACAAAAAAGGAGAATGATGAATGTGGAAAAGTATATATTGGCACAACAAAACGGCCTTTGGGTGCTCGACTAGGCGAATATGAAGCCGACGTACGGAAACAAAAGACCAGCACAGCACTAGCACAGCACATTATATCAAGTGGACACTCAGCTGATTTTGCAAACGCGAAAATTATTGACCGGGAAAAGAGAGAAGCAACCAGATATACACTAGAGAGCCTGAGGATTATGGAGAAACGAGAAAAGACGATAAACAAAAAAGAAGATACAGACAACATAGCGGCCGCTTATATATCATGTTTATTAAAATAAGACTTTAGTATTGACAAAGTTACCATAATGTATGGATGGTATTGATTTTCAGCGTATACGTGTTTAGTAATGTTATTTTTGTTTATAATGTTGTGTTAGTCACAGAAATTTAAATGTTTTTATGTTATTAATTTCGAAATTTGTTTTAATATTTTTATTGATTTATGGTTATGTTTCAATATGTTTTGTATCTCATTGGTTTGCGACAGATATCAAATAAACGAATTGCCCCTGAAGATGCTAAAAAGTATTAGCGAAACGTTGGGCTGGAAAAATGGAATAACTTAGTATTTTNGCGGCCGCTTATATATCATGTTTATTAAAATAAGACTTTAGTATTGACAAAGTTACCATAATGTATGGATGGTATTGATTTTCAGCGTATACGTGTTTAGTAATGTTATTTTTGTTTATAATGTTGTGTTAGTCACAGAAATTTAAATGTTTTTATGTTATTAATTTCGAAATTTGTTTTAATATTTTTATTGATTTATGGTTATGTTTCAATATGTTTTGTATCTCATTGGTTTGCGACAGATATCAAATAAACGAATTGCCCCTGAAGATGCTAAAAAGTATTAGCGAAACGTTGGGCTGGAAAAATGGAATAACTTAGTATTTTTTCGCATCTTGAAACTCAGATCAGACGAGCCTATTAGTATACATGTTAAATAAATCAAGAACTGATCGGAATATACATACATAGATTTCATGGACTGGAATTCCTATTAGAATGCAAAAGGTACGGGCTTATCCCCAACCACTTGATAAATTCGATCAAACACTTAACAATAAATACCAGTTCTGAAAAGGTAAGACAACAAATGGATAGGTGCAAATGAATTTTCCTTATGAAAATACTCAACTTAAAAATATCACAAACCAACATTAATATAAAACTTACAAATGATCTTCTAAGTCAGGCCCAACAACAACTAAAATACACTTTAAGCGATTTAGAATTCAACACATTCGTCAACAAACAAAGTTTTCTTAGTCAAAGGATCGCAGAAGAGAAGAGATCAACACTCAAGTCAAAAACAGACAAGCTAAAGCACGAACTAATAAGAAAACTGAGAATCGCAACAAACGATATCTGGTTCGTAAACAAAACCGCGATTGAATTTCCCGAAGAAGTAGAGATGATACTCTCGCTTATAGAGAAATTCACTCTACCAACAACTAAATCAGTGGTCGGCAAAAGTTAAACTGTGACTGTGTTGGTGAGAACAAGAGAACTGCATGAGCAACCCAGTAGGAAATTACGAGAAGTGAAACTAAATTTTTAACTTATCGGTCTTCAATAAAAACATATAAATACATATATTTAGCAAATACATATGCATCGCTCATTTACTATAAAAGTATCATAATCCCAAAAAAGAAAAAATCGGGTTAAGTTTGCAAGAATGAACATTAGCTCTTTCTTAAAATGTGTAAAACTTTCATAGCTGTAACGATTACCAGTAGCTCACTAGAACAAAATCAGCCTTATCCTGAGTTTCGCCCCACGCTTTTCATTTTCAATGTCATTAATTGTTTATAATGACTTGCTAAAATTTCAAAATCAAAAGTTATCAAACAAATTCTGTGGGACGGAGATATATTATTTTCTACTTTTTAGTCCATTTATGAAAGTGTTGTATATTAAAAAGTTTAATTTTTTATTTTCTACTTTTTAGTCTTTTCTGTACAAAATTTTGCAATAGATATTAAAATAATTCAACTTGCAGTGAAAGAGAACAGAAGACTATGCAAGCAAAATGTTGTTTGCTCACATTTAGTATATGCCTACATATGTACATACATCTGTGTGCAAACCTCTACCACATATGTGGTAGATCTACCACATATTTTTTTCAAATTTGGGTCTCTCCACATCTACCATACAAGGCTTAAAAACTACCACATTTTTAGACAGAACATTTCGAGCCCTAACCGCCGTAACGTAAGCGACATTTTTTTTTTAATTTTCGTTTTAGTGCAGAAATGCATCTAGATACGCTAGGAATATTTGTGCATCAAAAAGAAAATTTTGGAAGAAATGTCTCTTACGTTATTTTGGCCGTTAGGGCATAACTCTAAAATTTCAACTCAATTCTTATACGAAATAAAAAATTTAATCATTATTTTTTTAAAAAGATAAACCATAAATTTTGCTTTGAATATATCTGTGCCTTAATTTTTTAATATTTCGAAAATCCGCANTATTAAAATAATTCAACTTGCAGTGAAAGAGGACAGAAGACTATGCAAGCAAAATGTTGTTTGCTCACATTTAGTATATGCCTACATATGTACATACATCTGTGTGCAAACCTCTACCACATATGTGGTAGATCTACCACATATTTTTTTCAAATTTGGGTCTCTCCACATCTACCATACAAGGCTTAAAAACTACCACATTTTTAGACAGAACATTTCGAGCCCTAACCGCCGTAACGTAAGCGACATTTTTTTTTTAATTTTCGTTTTAGTGCAGAAATGCATCTAGATACGCTAGGAATATTTGTGCATCAAAAAGAAAATTTTGGGAGAAATGTCTCTTACGTTATTTTGGCCGTTAGGGCATAACTTTAAAATTTCAACTCAATTCTTATACGAAATTAAAAATTTAATCATTATTTTTTTAAAAAGATAAACCATAAATTTTGCTTTGAATATATCTGTGCCTTAATTTTTTAATATTTCGAAAATCCGCATACTTATATTTGCTAAAGTATTATGCATTGGAAAAATAATTTGGTCGATTTTGTAAGATTTTTCTCAAATTAATGAAAATATTTTTTCTGCTCTAACTATAAAACTAATGTTATACTTTTTTTGCATCAATTGCGTTGAATCTGTACGATCCACTAGCACTTATATTTCCCGATCTAATTTTTGAGTTGTGCCTCTTTTGACGAGGGTGTGCGACATGTATACCCAATAAAAATATGAATTGGAAAATCTACCACATCTTATTCAAATCTACCACATTTTTTTGCCGATTCTACCACACTAAAATAAAAAGGGGTTTGCACACTGGCATACATACATATAGCAGCAATTAATTTCATTTAAAGAAATGGCGTGTCGTCCATTTCCGCTGTAGCGTATGTAGTGGATATTTTTAATTTCTTCTGGCGAGGCGACATCTATTTCTACAGTTTTTCTAATTGTAAGTCTTTGATATGATACCTAAAACGAGGTTGATATCTAGACTAGGTTGATGTCTAGAATTTGCCATAAATAGCTTTGCTACATTAATAGTAGGTGCATTCTTTTGCAAGCGAGCTACAAAAGAACACTCGCTTAAACAACACAAACTCGGCTATTTGGTAAGTGAAAAAACTGCTCTATTGTGAATTATTATGGGAAAGTGGAGAGGGAAATTTTTGCTTCCATTTATACGTGACTTATATTTTAAAAGAGTATATATATTATGCAAATACCTCGCAATTGCTTTTTGTATCTAAATCCCGTTAAACTAATCACATTTTCTTGCCAGCTTACCATTTTTACTTAAATTTTACCCGAGCTGAGCGTTCTTTTGTCGTTCGCTTACAAAAAAATGCAGCTAGTATAAATTACGGTCTGGACATACAACATTCAAAGCGGTCTGGACATACAGCATTGCAAGTTGATAAAAGTGTTGTAAAAACGTGGAGCGCATGCAATACAAAGCATTAGATTTAATTGACAATATTCAATCTACATACATAACATAGACCTAAAATTTCTACAGCGAAAGTACAAATTTGAGATCGATTTTAAGCGGTCGTTATTAATATACATGCATAAATTACTCTTCAATTTCAAATCAGACCTATTACATGCGCCCCACGCTTTTCATTTTCAATCTCATAAGTTGTTCATAATGACTTTTGCTAAAATTTCAAAGTCAAAAGTTATCAAAACAAGTTCGATGGGGCTGAGAAATATTATTTACTAATTTTAGTCCATATATAAAAGTGTGGTACATTAAAAAGTTTTTTTTTTTAAATTTAATTAATACTTTTTAGTCTTGTCTGTATAAAATTTTGCAATAGATACTAAAATATTTCAACTTGCAGTGAAAAGAGAACAGAAGACTATGCAAGCAAAATGTTGTTTGCTCACATTTAGTATATGCCTACATATGTACATACATACATATAGCAGCAATTAGTTTCATTTAAAGAAATGGCGACGAGGGTGTGCGACATGTATACCCAATAAAAATATGAATTGGAAAATCTACCACATCTTATTCAAATCTACCACATTTTTTTGCCGATTCTACCACACTAAAATAAAAAGGGGTTTGCACACTGGCATACATACATATAGCAGCAATTAATTTCATTTAAAGAAATGGCGTGTCGTCCATTTCCGCTGTAGCGTATGTAGTGGATATTTTTAATTTCTTCTGGCGAGGCGACATCTATTTCTACAGTTTTTCTAATTGTAAGTCTTTGATATGATACCTAAAACGAGGTTGATATCTAGACTAGGTTGATGTCTAGAATTTGCCATAAATAGCTTTGCTACATTAATAGTAGGTGCATTCTTTTGCAAGCGAGCTACAAAAGAACACTCGCTTAAACAACACAAACTCGGCTATTTGGTAAGTGAAAAAACTGCTCTATTGTGAATTATTATGGGAAAGTGGAGAGGGAAATTTTTGCTTCCTTTTATACGTGACTTATATTTTAAAAGAGTATATATATTATGCAAATACCTCGCAATTGCTTTTTGTATCTAAATCCCGTTAAACTAATCACATTTTCTTGCCAGCTTACCATTTTTACTTAAATTTTACCCGAGCTGAGCGTTCTTTTGTCGTTCGCTTACAAAAAAATGCAGCTAGTATAAATTACGGTCTGGACATACAACATTCAAAGCGGTCTGGACATACAGCATTGCAAGTTGATAAAAGTGTTGTAAAAACGTGGAGCGCATGCAATACAAAGCATTAGATTTAATTGACAATATTCAATCTACATACATAACATAGACCTAAAATTTCTACAGCGAAAGTACAAATTTGAGATCGATTTTAAGCGGTCGTTATTAATATACATGCATAAATTACTCTTCAATTTCAAATCAGACCTATTACATGCGCCCCACGCTTTTCATTTTCAATCTCATAAGTTGTTCATAATGACTTTTGCTAAAATTTCAAAGTCAAAAGTTATCAAAACAAGTTCGATGGGGCTGAGAAATATTATTTACTAATTTTAGTCCATATATAAAAGTGTGGTACATTAAAAAGTTTTTTTTTTTAAATTTAATTAATACTTTTTAGTCTTGTCTGTATAAAATTTTGCAATAGATACTAAAATATTTCAACTTGCAGTGAAAAGAGAACAGAAGACTATGCAAGCAAAATGTTGTTTGCTCACATTTAGTATATGCCTACATATGTACATACATACATATAGCAGCAATTAGTTTCATTTAAAGAAATGGCGTGTCGTCCATTTCA
>NW_016171037.1:8963-13744 GCF_001687245.7 Rhagoletis zephyria
TGTCGTCCATTTCAGCTGTAGCGTATGTACACTCTAAAAAATCTGTTTAAAAATGCGACTATAAATCGAGTATATTCTTGTTTATTTTTTAAATTTTTTGGTAAATTTACACGATGAATATGTATTTTTCTCGTTTACACATTTTCGTTTGTAAAAATCCTTTTTGTTAGCGGCTTTACACAATTCTACGGGTGAAATCAGACAGCAGATGTGTATTTTGTAGCTCGTGCACACTTTTATAGTAAATTTACGGACACCACAGCAGCTATATTACACTCTAAAAAGTCCGAAATTTAAACAAACTATTCGTTGAATAATCGCGCATGTGATTTCGCGAATAATAAGGTAGGAAATCAGTAACCTACCTTTTAGCTAGGAAATCTACACAATTTTTTTTAGAGAGTAGTGCATATTTGGATATGATACCTACGACGAGGTTGATATCTAGACTAGGCTTGCCATAAATACCTTTGCTATATTTATAGTATGGTGGTCTGGACATACAACATTGCAAGTTGATAAAAGCGTTTTAATAATAAAATAAATAATATCCTAAGCAGCAACAACTACCCTAACCATTTAATACGCGAGCTAATAAATAAATAATCAAAAACTGTAGCCAAAAATACACAAAAACAAATGCAGAAATAAACACAACAAAAAAGTTCTACAGTGTGACATATGTCCCGAGACTAACAGAAAACTTTGATCACAGCATAACAAAATCACCAAACGCAACACTTGCTTATAAGTCAAACTGCACTCTGTCAACAATATATACAAAAACATAGTGTCCTGTAGATTTCTACCAACAAAATAATGTTATATATGAAATTACTTGTAAAGGAAAAGAGAATGATGAATATGGAAAAGTATATATTGGCACAACAAAACGTTTGGTTTGGGTGTTCGACTGGGCGAAATGAAGCCGACGTAAGGAAACAAAAGACCAGCACAGCACTAGCACAGCACATTATATCAAGTGGACACTCAGCTGATTTTGCAAACGCGAAAATTATTGACCGGGAAAAGAGAGAAGCAACCAGATATACACTAGAGAGCTGTAGCGTATGTACACTCTAAAAAATCTGTTTAAAAATGCGACTATAAATCGAGTATATTCTTGTTTATTTTTTAAATTTTTTGGTAAATTTACACGATGAATATGTATTTTTCTCGTTTACACATTTTCGTTTGTAAAAATCCTTTTTGTTAGCGGCTTTACACAATTCTACGGGTGAAATCAGACAGCAGATGTGTATTTTGTAGCTCGTGCACACTTTTATAGTAAATTTACGGACACCACAGCAGCTATATTACACTCTAAAAAGTCCGAAATTTAAACAAACTATTCGTTGAATAATCGCGCATGTGATTTCGCGAATAATAAGGTAGGAAATCAGTAACCTACCTTTTAGCTAGGAAATCTACACAATTTTTTTTAGAGAGTAGTGCATATTTGGATATGATACCTACGACGAGGTTGATATCTAGACTAGGCTTGCCATAAATACCTTTGCTATATTTATAGTATGGTGGTCTGGACATACAACATTGCAAGTTGATAAAAGCGTTTTAATAATAAAATAAATAATATCCTAAGCAGCAACAACTACCCTAACCATTTAATACGCGAGCTAATAAATAAATAATCAAAAACTGTAGCCAAAAATACACAAAAACAAATGCAGAAATAAACACAACAAAAAAGTTCTACAGTGTGACATATGTCCCGAGACTAACAGAAAACTTTGATCACAGCATAACAAAATCACCAAACGCAACACTTGCTTATAAGTCAAACTGCACTCTGTCAACAATATATACAAAAACATAGTGTCCTGTAGATTTCTACCAACAAAATAATGTTATATATGAAATTACTTGTAAAGGAAAAGAGAATGATGAATGTGGAAAAGTATATATTGGCACAACAAAACGTTTGGTTTGGGTGTTCGACTGGGCGAAATGAAGCCGACGTAAGGAAACAAAAGACCAGCACAGCACTAGCACAGCACATTATATCAAGTGGACACTCAGCTGATTTTGCAAACGCGAAAATTATTGACCGGGAAAAGAGAGAAGCAACCAGATATACACTAGAGAGCATGAGGATTATGGAGAAACGAGAAAAGACGATAAACAAAAAAGAAGATACAGACAACATAGCGGCCGCTTATATATCATGTTTATTGAAATAGGACTTTAGTATTGACAAAGTTACTATAATGTATGGATGGTATTGATTTTCAGCGTATACGTGTTTAATAATGTTCTTTTTGTTTGTAATGTTGTGTTAGTCACAGAAATTTAAATGTTTTTATGTTATTAATTTCGAAATTTGTTTTAATATTCAGAACAATAGTGTGAGTTGGTTGGTACCTATATTTAAAATGTTTAATTGTATTTATTTATACATTTTTATTGTTTTATGGTTATCTATATGTTTTGTATCTCATTGGTTTTGACAGATATCAAATAAACGAATAGCCCCTGAAGATGCTAAAAAGTATTAGGGAAACGTTGGGCTAGAATAATGGAATAACTTAGTTTTATTCGCATCTTAAAACTAAACGAACTTAAAACCAGCCTATTAGTATACATGTTAAATAAATCAAGAACTGATCGGAATATAGATACAATAAAATTCTTAGCTTTTCTATGTTAATTTTTGTTTAAATTTTACAACGCCGGTCTATTAATCTTTTTAGTTCTCCGAACGCGTGGGTCTGCGATTTCGGCACGACGAAAAGAAGAAATGCGAACGTTTGAATAAATCGCTGCAGCAAAATCGCACTAGTGTGAGGTTCCTCATTTAAAACTATGAACGGCATTGTTGTAATTTTTGTCGGAACAGATTCGCACCACCAGAATCGCCCAAGTGTGTGGATACCTTAAGTGTTAAACAACAACAACTCAATACTTTGTTCGTGCATGTTACATATTTTTATCCGACTTCACAAAAAGGAAGGTTATCAGTTCGTCGGAGTGTATTTTTTTTTTATATATGCTTGGACCACCTTAACCGATTCCAGGTGGTCCCATACTAATTTGGTTTAAATCCGATCATTGGATCATTAAAAAATTAAGGATAATCTTAAATTTTTATATGAGAATTGAAGTCGGCTTTTTTTTTTGCTTAAAAACTACTTGTTTTAATATAGCACGGTAACGAGAAATTTTTAGTAACTCATCAAGTTTTTGATCCGAATTTTTATAAAATTTTTGAGTACCTACGCAGTTTTGTAGCCCATTCAGTTTCAGTAGAAGACGAGCTCGAGCCAGAATTTGTTTGCATATTTTAAGTAAGCTAAAGATTTAAAATATATTTAGTTGGTGTGCTTATTAAATACAACATTCACAATAAAATATTGACTGAAAGGCATAATACCGAATTTTAGCTAAACGAATTTTCGAGTACAAGGGAAATTGAATAGTGCTAAGTGTGCATGTGCAAGTAAAATTACAGGTGGTCGAACATCAAAAACTCAAAGTAAAGCTACATATATCATATCCAAGAGTCGGTAGTTTGCACCTTTTCCAAATTTTTAGAACTTACATTGCGCAAGCAGCCAGGCGCGGATCCACGGGGGAGGTACTAGGTGAAAGTTTCCCCCCCCCCACAAAACGTTTCGTAATCTGTGTTGCCGCGACCGAAAAAATAAAATTCACCAAAAAATAAAAATAAAAAAAATTTACCAAATCCCGTAAAAATTAAGCAACTTATTTAATTAATTGGGCTTTTCTTACCAAGCTTGGTAAATTGGTTATAGAAGTGACAATACTTAAGCAAGTAAGTAAAGGCGATCTAATGAGCCGATTACGGATGGCAACCGACCTTCAGTTGGGTGGCCAGTGGCTGAAATGGTATTACAGACGCCAATTGGCAACTGAAAGCTGGCAACTGAGTTGATATATGGGCAACTGCATTTTTGTGGTTTCCGCGGAAATTTTGATTGAGATAATTTATTTCTGTTTTCAACTGTTTGTTCAGCTTATTTACACTCAAGTCTTAGTTGCTGGTTCTTTAAAATTTTTTTACCTTCAACTTTATAGAACTTAATGATAGTTGCGCGAGGACGCACACCCTGATAGCCGACTTCAAACATGTATGAAAAGACCGCACGGAGAAGGCGATTCCTACCTGACGCAATTCCTCACCGGTCATGGTTACTTCCGAGAATATCTTCATACAATGGGCAGGGGAGACTTACCGTTCTGCCACTACTGTGGAAATGGCGAAGATAACGTACACCATACATTCTTCACTATCGAGTACTTCTTGATTTCGCGGTGAATGTTGAAGAAAGATACGGAGACATAACTCCGAACAACATAATTGGGGTAATGATCTCCAGCGCATACAAGTGGGAAGCTGTCGCAAGATACGTGAAATTCCTACTCCGCTGCAAGCGAGAAGACGGATGTCTAAGAAGGACACCCTTGAGGCTCTAGTAGCGCGCTCCTGCATCTGAAGACATCTGAATTGCAGTGCCAGATACGGTATTCTTGCGTAGACGGTGAGAGTTTGGGTTTTAGTGAGTAGTCCAACACGCTTCGATGGGAGTCCCACACTCGGGGAAGGTAGTATAGAGACTAGCGCCACCGACCATAAGCATTTTCCTCTCCTACGTAAAAAAAACTATACATAAGTAGTTGCTATTCATAATATTCATAATATGGGCGTTGCCCATCGACCCATAAGGCTCAGTTTTATCGTCAAAAGTAAGGATTTTATAGTCTAACAGACCTCATCGATGTTGGTCTCCTTGGCGTGGGGA
>NW_016171037.1:13769-14962 GCF_001687245.7 Rhagoletis zephyria
GTTTTCCACTTGTATCTCTTCTGAAGATCTTTGAGGTAATCTTCTTTCCAGCGGCGACTAAATTGGTGGTGAAGTGCTTTGACTTTCTCCCACCGGTTTAGTAGAGAGAGGTTTTCCGCATTAGGCTCGGGAATGGCCAACAGCGGTGCACCTCGAAGGAAGTGACCCGGAGTAAGCGCTGTCATATCAGCTGGGTCTTGGGAAAGTGCGGACAGAGGCCTCGAGTTGAGCAATGCTTCAATTCGCACCAGAAGCGTCGTGAATTCTTCGAAAGTGAATTTGTGCGTTGCAGCGGTTTTCTTTAAATGGATTTTAAAGCTTTTTACTACAGATTCCCACAAGCCGCCCATGTGGGGGGCGCTAGGTGGTATATATTGCCCGTTGATGCCTTGAGGGGCATATTTTTTGACAATGTCTGCGGAACATTCGTTAAGGAATTTAACGAAGTCGCGTTCTGTTGCGCGCTGGGCGCCAATAAACGTTTTTCCATTGTCACTCATCATTTTTGAGGGGAAACCTCGTCTGCCAACGAAGCGGGCGAATGCTGCTCGAAAAGCCTCGGTTGTAAGATCCCAGCATAGCTCGAGGTGCACTGCCTTTGTGGAAAAACAGACAAAAACTGCAACGTATCCCTTGGTAAGGGTTGTAGATCTTAGCACCGGTGCTTTAATTTGGAATGGCCCAGCAAAATCTACTCCTGTTGTGGAAAATCGGAGTGAGAAACTGCAGCGCTTAGGGGGTAGAGCGGCCATTATTTGGATGCGTGTTTGTTGCTTGTAAAGCGTGCACACTTTGCATTGAAAGATGCATTTTTTAATGAGAGGTTTTAGCTTTGGTACGTAGTACTCTTGCCTTACCATTTAAAGCATTAACCCTAGAACACACACCCGGGTACAAATGTATCCACTTTCAACTTTGAAGTGTTGTAACTTTTGAACCGCTATACCTCTATACCGCTTCGGATCTAGGAAGATTATTCAGTTTTGAGTTCAAATTCAAATTTTGAACCAGATCGGACCATTGGTTCAGGAGCTACAGCCTTCCAAACACATTATATACGTAAACACANGTAACTTTTGAACCGCTATACCTCTATACCGCTTCGGATCTAGGAAGATTATTCAGTTTTGAGTTCAAATTCAAATTTTGAACCAGATCGGACCATTGGTTCAGGAGCTACAGCCTTCCAAACA
>NW_016171038.1:0-14962 GCF_001687245.7 Rhagoletis zephyria
CGGAGGTTTGCCATTGCCTGCCGAGGGACGACCGCTGTTAAGAATATATATATATATTTATATATATATTTTTGTGCGATGTTGCTTTGACCAGGGTTTGAACCCAGGCGTTGCAGAGTGCTTACCACTACACCACAGCGGCCGAAACGTATTTTAAAGTTTTTAAATTCGGGCCACGCGTTTGGACACAACCCAAAGTCATCAAAAACCTTAACCGGACCCCTTGGAGAAGCAACACGCTCAACTTTATGTTTTTTTCTGGCAATTTTTGCCCTGAGAAATTACAGTACTTTGTTCAAATCGTTTCCATAATTTCATGTTATTCATTTTAATACTTACATCACTTGTAATTATGTTAAATTGTATCGTATCGTGTAAAAATGGACAACCGCTTGCAAGCGTAAGAAATTGAACAGCTGATACGATAGCTATCGTATGGTATTACCAAAATTTAAAGATATATGATAAAAGGTAGCTATCGAATTTCATACGCTAGAATATATTTCGTAATACGGCACAACAGAATGCAAGCGCTTGTCGCGTATCGTATGGATTCATAATAGGGGAGAAAATGTCGATTTTCTTAAAAACCACTCTAACGATTCTTTTCTTGTTGGTCTTAAAGTACTTGGAAAGCATAACAGAAAGTAAATTCACAAGAAAATTTGAAGTGCTAAGACCTTTGGGTTGAAATTGGTTCCGACCCACCTCTCTCTTGACGCGTATCGCTTGCTGACATTTACCGATTAATTCATGCTGCCACACCGTTGCAAACATGCCCTGTCGTCACATTCCCATGACAGCCGGTTCTACGTACCGGAATGACTCGGGGGTTTACCCGACCACGGGCTGTTGTTTCGGCGATCTAACCCCGTTTCGGTCGGCGAAATCCCTCGAAAAGTTGTACGTCCATAGGGCTACATCTTCTTCGCATACTTCTTCTTAGGGCTGGCATCGAGTCAAACCCTCGACCAGAAACATATACCTGCTGCATGTGCCAGAGACGACTACACCACAACTCGCCCTCCGTTAGGTGCAATGCATGTAATGAGTGAAGCCACCTCCGAGTCTTCTCAGGCCTTACGACTCACAGGCAGTGGACCACCGCATACGTGGCTCCTTCCTGCTCAAATCAAGCTGCCTCCACGGCAGAGTCCGCCTGAGCAACTCGACTCAAACACAACCACATCAGAACACAATACAATAGACAACACCACAGACACAACAGACCACACCACCGACACAACCGCACCACCACCAACACGCCGCCGCCAACGCCTCCTAGTTCCTCCGACAATCTGCACGGTGTCAGTCCAGGATATTCCGTAACGTGACATCAGTCAAATGCAACACTTGCCATGGCTGGTGTCACTTTAGGGTATTTTCAAGACTGCGCACCACGCGAAATTGTACGAGGGACTATGAGGGCCCATGCTGTGCTGCTCGGTCGCAAGTACCAACTGCGACGCCGCCCACTACCACCACAGAGCAACAGCCTTTACAGCGGCACGCACAGCATGTGGCGGGCCGGCAACACCTCACTAACACCTCACATTCCAGTAAGTCTCCCTATGTACACGAAGATTTTACAATTAAACTGTAACGAACTTCAGAGCAAGATCGAGGAGATAACAGTCTTCATGGGTCGGCACGGAATATTAATAGCTGCGGTCCAAGAGCCGAAGCTGCATGGCAATTATTGTTGAATTGCGCTGGATACAACGTGCACGGTACAGATCGCGAGCGAGATAATAGTGGGGGCCTAGCTTTCATCACGCACCACACCGTGCAGTATCGTCTTATCGAAGCAGACATCGACCGCAGGGATACCATTCTAGAATGTCAGGGTATTGCTATCCGGTCAGGCGACGTCAAACTCGAAATATTTAATGTATATATACCTTCTGTCACCAGCTGCCCGGCAGGATATCACCCTGAAATAGGTGCGCTCCTCAGAGGCGAAACCCGTATGGTAGTTGGTGATTTCAATGCGCACCAGGATCTTTGGCATTCAAGCCTGTCAAACGATCGTAGGAGAACACAACTGGCTGAGCAGATAAACGATTCGACATTCTGCACAATGAACGACGACGCATTATTATGGGCAGCTGCCGCAGCTCGCCAGACCTAATAATTATCAGCGCTGGTATGATAAACAGCATATCATGGCGACCTATGCTGACTTAAGCATCAGACCATCTGCCCATAGTCATCTCGATTGATAAACCAGCCGACTTTGCTTCCGCGGATCACCGGGCCTATGTCAACTTTTCTAAAGCTGACTGGAAAGGCTTCCCGGATGTTACTGTAAGCACCTTTACTGCACTACCCACCCCAACCGACGTTTACGTAGGTGAGCGTAAATTCCGTAGGGTTGTCACTGCTGCTGCAGCCCGCTTCGTTTCAGCAGGATGCATTTTAGACCCCCGTCTGAATTTTCCTGCTGAAGGGGCTGTCCTAGCCGAAGAGCATCTGAAGACCTGCAACTTCGCCTCTGGTGTGAGTTAGCTTTGGTCAACCGTGAGGTCATCGCCCAACCCGACGAAGCGTGACTACAGAGTTGAAATAAATTTTGGAGACCACGCTTCGCCGGACCCGGAGCGATGCGCAAGCTATTGTAGCCGACAGTTCATACTGCATCCTGCGGTGGAGAAAGCCAAACGTCGAGAGACCAGAAGGCTGCACAAACTGCCAACACCTAGAGACAATCGAGGAAACCTAGGGAAATAAAACAGGGGGCAAAGCTCGCTCAACCACCAGAGGGAGTCTCGATTGTCTCTTATGCTGATGATTGCTCGATCATGGCGTCTGGGAATGAAATTGATGACTTGTGCTCGAAAGTAAACAGTTATCTCCTCGAGATTTCTCGCTTCTTTACTGCACGGAGCCTCACCCTCTCCCCTACAAAATCCTCTGCAACCTTGTTCACAACCTGGACGAAGGCGGTCAGACTACAACTGGGAATTCATGTAGATTACGAACCAATTCCGACGGTGAACATCCCGAAGATCCTCGGTGTAATCTTCGACAGTCTGCTCTCCTTCTCGGCGCTAGAACAACAACAACATGCTCTGTCGTCAAGGGTTGCCAAGTAACTTTACTCTACAAAGTAAGCCCTTTCTCGCATCCCGTTGATATCCGTGTTCCGTATTTCGTCTACAACGCAGCCTCTCTGATTTAAACCAAATAGTGATTCACTCGGCGTTCACCTAGTACGAGATGAATCGTGGCAGAGGGCATTGGTATTTTTGGAATACTAAGCATATTACGTTCGTTAGAGTGCGCTGGTGCCGATGCACATTATGCAATTTTGTATAAATCGATGTATCTTTTCTTTCATATTTTCGGACCAGTAGTTCTTACGTATTTGGTCGTAAGATTAGTCAACGCCTAGGTGGCCAATTTTTTTCATATATCATGCGAATTGCGTTTTCATGAATCTCCCCCACACACACAAAGGACTAGACCCTGGGTTTTCCTCAAGACTAAACCGTCCTCTGGTATGTACTCTTGTAGTTACCCCTTCTACAACTTATTCAATAGGTCCCCGAGTTTTTCATCCAGATTTTGGGGCGACTTGAATATGAAAGTCCAAATTATTTGGGTCAACGGCCGCGATTAAGCCTAATTTTCGAAACTCCTCGTCATCACGTCTGTTGTCCATAACGTTTAAGTTCTGGCGTCCTCATAGTCATCCTAATATTTTGTCGATTGAAATCTGATTTGTCTTCGGTCCTTTGTTGCGGCGGAACTCGGACACAGGGTTGTTCAGAAATTTGCATGTCACTTGCACCGGGCTTATAGACGTATGGTTTGGCTAGTTACTCATCTTGCTTCTCCATAACAAACAGTGGACTTCTGCTCAAAGCGTCAACATGACCTAAAGATACACCACTTCTATGCTGAATTGAGTTAAAGTTTTCCAACTCCAGCGCCCATTTTGCGAGCCGAGGATCAATGTTTCTTTTTTTGCACACTGTTAACGTAACTGAGTTGTAGTTAGTGCTGATTTTGAAAGGGATGCCTTCCAAATATTTGCTGAAAGTGTTTCTAGTTCAAAACTAAGGTACCGCGACTCAGCTACGGTGGTCGACCCCGTAAAGTAAGCTACCGGGTGAAACTTTTGCAGCAGGATTGAACCAAATCCATAACTACTAGCATCACTATGGAGCTCCGTTTCTCTTTTAAGATCATATATAGCCAATATAGGGACCGAAGTTAATGTAGTCTTAAGTTCAGTGAAAGCTTTTATGCACTCGTCCGCGAAAGAAAAACTTGTTTCCTTCCGTAACAGGTCCAGAAGTGGCTTTGCAGTTTTTAGGAATGCTGGCACGAATTTGCGGAAGAAACCCCTATACACGAGAGAAGTTCCTTTTGAATTCTAGGAATTAGGTATCGAGCAATTGTGAGAATGCGTGAATCCTATGGTTGTATTCCGTAGGGGTTACTTTGGCGGGATGCCACATTCAGACACAGCGGTGTATAGGCAACTCCTTTTAGTGCTGTCGAAAGCGGCTTTAAAGTCGACAAATAGGTGGTAAGTGTCGATCCTTTTCTCGCGGGTTTTTTCCAAGATTTGGCGTAGTGTGAACAGCTGGTCTATGGTGGATTTGCCAGGTCTGAAGCCACACTTATAAGGTCCAATCAGTTCGTTGACGGTCGGCTTCAGTCTTTCGCACAATACACTCGATAAGACCTTATAACCTATGCTTAGAAGGCTGATCCCGCTGTGGATTGTGCAGAGCACAGTTAAATTCCAGTCGTCGGTCACGCGTTCGTCAGACCATATTCTGCATAAGAGTTGATGCATGCACCTTATCAACTTCTCGGCACCGTACTTGAATAGCTCAGCTGGTAGGCTGTCAGCTCCAGCAGCTTTGTTCTTTTTCATCCGCGTTATTGCTATTCGTGCTCGCCCTGATCTTGAAACCTTCCGTAAGTCGCCTAACTCGCTGGTAAAATTTTCGGCCATTCCTCCTGTCGGCGAGTATTTCAAGCTCCTCGCACTCACTTATTTTGGCCTCTCTCTTCTAATTGCGGCAAATAGGTCTCCCTTCCCTCTTCAGTTCCCTATAGCGGTCCCACATAGCGCACGTTGCGCCCGATCGCAGCGTGGCCCTATGCTTAGAAAGCCGGGATCTTTTTTCTCTGCAGATACCTGACACTCCTCATCGTACCAGTTGTTATTTCGGGCTCACTCAAATGCGACTACTTCTTCGTCGGCGATACTTAATGAGCGGGAGATGTGGTTCCACTGCTCGCATATGTCGGTTTGTTGAAGGGTGCTCTCTGCATTGCGAATGGACTGGCTGTCTGTTGTGACTGCAGCTTTTCGACGTTGAACTTTCCTTGCATTTTTAGGCGGACATTTTTTGCTGCACAGAGGCGGGTGCGTATCTTGACTGCAACAAAATAGTGGTCAGAGTCGATGTTTGGGCGTGTGTACTAGGGATGTTGCGAATGTGGAATTTTAGACATCCGCGGATGCGAATGCGAATGCGGATGTATAACGCTAACATGCACGGATGCGGNGCGAATGTGGAATTTTAGACATCCGCGGATGCGAATGCGAATGCGGATGTATAACGCTAACATGCACGGATGCGGATGCGGATGTCAAGTAGTTTTAAGAAATATTTTAGGTGAGTAAATTAGATGATTTAGGTAACTAAAAAATGGAAAGGTTAGTAATTTTTAATAATTTTTTAGTGCTTGAATTAAAAAATTGGAACATTGTATTTAATAAAACTTTTTAAAGGGTCGAGACGACAAACTTGAAACTTGACAAAATTGTAAATTCCTTCCATTGAGGCTGCACCAGTTNATTTAGGTAACTAAAAAATGGAAAGGTTAGTAATTTTTAATAATTTTTTATTGCTTGAATTAAAAAATTGGAACATTGTATTTAATAAAACTTTTTAAAGGGTCGAGACGACAAACTTGAAAAACTTGAAACTTAACAAAATTGTAAATTCCTTCCATTGAGGCTGCACCAGTTGAGAGAACTTTGAATAATTCCTTTTTGAGAATTGCATCGGAGCTGGAAATGTCGAATTTATCCTCCTGACTTTCATCTTCACAATCTAGCATTATGACAAGATCGTTGTTTAAACACCGTTGTTTTCCAAAGAATTCTTCATTCTCATTCTTTTGGTTGTTTCAGAATTTGGAGAACCTTTAACGTCATCAGCGTTTTTCGATTTTAGTTTTTGTAATTCATTTTTAGTCTTTTCTTATGTGACCGGTCAGATATACGTTTTAGCAGTGCACTTACACAATATTCCAGGGACCGAAAATAACAGTTATTTTTTTAACGAGTTAAACTTATCCTATTTTTTTATTCCGAAATAAAAGTCCCTTCCTGATAATAGTTACCACCTTTATTTATATATTTTTTATAATTTAATACTAAAGAGATTCATATACCCGACCCAAGGTTTGTTCTATGGTTATTAATTCATGTACATTTTTTATTGAAATATTTTTCAATAGGTAGCTTTTCAGTTTTAAAACTATCTTAAAGGGTGAACACACCAAAACTGCGACACTTTGGGAAGCTTATAACTTACCCAAAACGAATTAATATTTTGAAATTCAAATACCATAAGCTGACCACATGACCGTAGTTGGACGTAGAAGAAGTTTATCGGGATGAGTGCCTCAAAAGACGTCTTCTGTTCATACCAAGGACACATTGCCGTGGTATAATGCAAATAACATCAATTTTGTACCTCACGACTGCAATCCACCCAATAGCCCAGAGCCACGTCCTATTGGGGAATATTGGTCAATTGTCAAAGAAATCTTGCAGAAAACAGGTGAAACAGTGAAAAATATTGAAGAGTGCAAAACAAAGTAGTTGTGCGCATCGCGTAAAGTCGATGATGCAGTCGTGCAGAACATGATGGCGCGTGTGCGATGAAAATACCGATCACTTCATATGGAGCAAATAATAACTAATATTTTAACATTTTAATAACATCTAAACTTCCAAGTTATATAATACAAAAAAAAATAATTTCAAAGCATGCTAGTTTGTTTCTGGTAGTAATTTCTAAGTGTCGCAGTTTTGGTGTGTTCACCCTTTAGTCCTTTTTCATTTGATACCAAGTTGTTTAGTTTGGATAAGCGGTTTGTTTATTATTCGGAAAGGACTTTTATTTCGGAATAAAAAATATTTGGCCAAGTTTAACTCGTAAAACAAATAACTCTTATTTTCCGTCTCTTCAATATTCGCATTCGCAAAAGATCCGCATTGATTATTGCGAATGCGAAAGCGAATGCGAATGTTAAAATTAATGGGGAAGCTCCGCGGTTTCGAATGCGAATATTCGCAACAACCCTGGTGTGTACGTACGTCTAAAACACTGAAAGCGTTCCTTCCGTCTAACACAACATGATCGATTTGGTTTCTCTTTTTTCGATTTTTATGCTTGAACCTAGTACTGCATACTACCATGTTTCGGGCCCCGGCGAAGTCGATCAGCCTCAGTCCGTTGTCGGTCATTCCATCGTGGAGACTGAATTTTCCGACGGTGGTTCCAAAGATCCCTTCCATGCCCACCCTGGCATTGAAATCGCCAAGCACGATTTTGATATCATGACGGGGGCAGCGCTCGTACGTGCGCACCAAGCGCTCATAGAAGAGATCCTTGGATACCTCATCCGTCTCTTCCGTCAGGGCATGGGCGCTGATGAGCGAGATGTTGAATAATCTCGCGTTGATGCGGATTGTGCCTAGACGCTCGTCCACCGGGGTAAGCGACAGAACTCGGCGGCGGAGTCTCTCTCGCCACAAGTCCAACATGGCGTATGTAGTAGACGTCGCAGGGCCCCAGGAATTGCTTTCATTGCCCCGTCCAGCGCATTTCATGGATGGCGGTGATGTCAGCTTTTGTCCCTACGAGAACATCAACCAGCCGGGCAGAGGCACCTTCCCCATTAAGGGTACGGACGTTCCAGGTTCATGCCCTCAAATCGTAGTCCTTTAAACATGCGTTTACATGTTAAAAAAATTGCTTTCAATTTGCATGCATTCACACTTTTTTACCAATACACTCACACTTTGAAAATTACTTATCAGCTTGAAAGAAATTTTTCTTTCAAGAAGATGGGCAATTTTTCGCTCGATTTCAATGGCTAATCGATCGTAGTTTTTGAAAGTGAGTATTGGTTTGCAGTAAATTTTGGGTGTTAAATAAAATAGTGAAAAAAGGAAATAAAGTGATAAAATTAAAGCAACTTTAAAGCAATTTTTGAATTGTAAACACAAAGTAAGGCACCAAACAGCAATACAGAGGCTGTGCTGGCTAGGCCATGTCATCAGAATGGACACTGACGCTCCAGCTCTAAAAGTATTCAACTTGGAACCCGCTCGTGGTGGCAGAGCAAGAGGAAGGTCCTCACTGCGATGGAAAGACCAAGTGGAGAAGAACTTGGCTTTATTGACATTTCAAATTGGCAACAGTTGGCACAGAAGAGAAAAGACTGGCGTGCTTTGTTAAACTCTGCCGAGATTGCTTAGAAGAAAAATACACGACAAAGAGAGCGACGAGATATTTTTCGATAATAGCGACAAAAACAAACCTTTATTTTTCAATGTGGCAATACATAGTAAAGCGGAAGGCGAAGAAAGCGAACAAAGTGCACTTTAGCGGAACCAAGCCAAAATTTACAAAAAAAAAATTGAGAGGGTGTATCAATCGACGCGTTTTAATGACAATAATAATAATCCGAGAGCGGAAATTAACATTTTTATTTAATGATTGTTTTTGTTAATCGGACTTTAAATTGTAAACTGATGTAATTTTTATTTTATAAGCTTGAGACCCAGAGAAGACATAAAACACAGGTTTTAGTTCTTTTTAATATTTTTAATACTTATTTTTAATATCGATATTTTGACGTCAATCTGAGGTCATCTTCAGGACTGTAAGTACACATAAACACATTGACATATTATTAAAATGTAAAACTATTGTAAATTATAAGTTTGTCGATGATGGCAACCCAAGAAATGTTGCTGAACAAAAGTAGCGGAATTTATGTATGTCTTTATAAGAGCGTATTCATGTATTTCAAAACAGTTGTTTTAGATAACTTAGGTACTTATGGTTGTAGAAAATATAAATGCGGGTGCCTCCGAAAATTTCTTTCTTCTTTACATTGTTCACGGAGCGAAACCAGTGTGAGTAGAAATTGTAATTTTTTAAATCTAATTTGTATTTAATATGCTGCTAATTTACTAGAGAATAAACCACTCAACCAACTATGTAACTGACAACTAATTGTAAACCTTCGTCAAGCAACTACATTTTTTCAAATAAAAAAAACTTACAAATATTAAAATTGGAGCTTAGTGACATTCATTTGCAGCAGTGCCATCTTCTAGTTGGTTCCAAGTTTATTCACATATGCGTGGTAAAGAACATCTTTATTCTACTGACTGGCAATCCCGCAATTGCCGCCAAAATTAAACGTCACTGCTGATATTTCCCGCAATTTTCGTTACTATTGCGTTTTTCGTCGTGTTTTATGTTACTGAGTGCTATTACACCGAGAACTAGCAAAAGGAAAAACAAAGGTTTACCGCCCGTTCGATATCGTGATTTAGACANATATTTCCCGCAATTTTCGTTACTATTGCGTTTTTCGTCGTGTTTTATGTCACTGAGTGCAATTACACCGAGAACTAGCAAAAGGAAAAACAAAGGTTTACCGCCCGTTCGATATCGTGATTTAGACCAAAAAAATGCAGCTCTCCAGATCACCGAGCGACCAAACGCCAAAGGAACATTCGAGGTCATCCAGCCAGTCGCAAATGAGCTCACCTGCACAGCAACCGTTGACTTCGAATGCTCAGTTGCAGACCGCCAGTCTAGCTCACTCACAGAATTCCCTTTCACAGACACAGCAGATTGTTCAGCCATCTTCTGCTCAACCACAACCAGATGTATCTGTCCAGCCGCAACAATCGAAAGTGAAAGAGCCGCCAATAACGTTAAGTTCACAGAACAAACCACAAATTAATGTTCATGAGCTAAGCCGACAATTGAATAAGAGAATGAAGGACATGAAAAACGAGTTCCAGCGCCAAATGCAAGTCATGCAAACATTGTTGGTTTCTAATACGCAACAACTACGTGTTGAGATGGCACAGTCTAGATCCAATGCCTCGTCAGAGACATTTTTGATTTCGAAGCCGGCACAACCGCCGTCATCGGATATGTTGCCGCGGGAGCCAACTGCACTTCAGTCAATGCCGCCGCAGTCGCAAGCCTCCCTGCCGCTTGCTCCGCTAATAGTACAGCCGTCACCGACACCCCTAGGTCCCACTCCATCTACGTTTTCAGCCTCTCAGCTACCGCTCACCGCGCCGCGGTCAGCACCATCGTTTATGCAAGGTTCGCAACCGACGTCGCAGTCTGAATCGGCGCCACCGTATATGGTACAGTCTCACACACAGCCCCAGCGCGTACTACCACACTTCAACTATGAAAGCCAGAATAATATGGTACGTGCTAGGAAAATATACCCACTTCCTATATTTTCAGGTTCGCCGGAAGACTGGCAGACGTTTATAAAAGCATTCGAGAGCACAACCGCCGAATTTGATTATTCTAACCTACATTATATAATGCGCTTGCGCGACGCATTGCAAGATCGAGCAAGAGAAACGGTCCTGTCGCTCTTGGGAAACTCTTCCAATGTTACTACAATCATAGAGATATTGCGCGAAGCCTTTGGAAGACCAGAGCAATTGATTAAAACCCAAATCGAGAAAGTTCAATCCTTCCCGCCGTTAGTAGACGGCCACCTCGAGTCGCTCGTCAACTTCGCCATCAAGATGACGAACATGGCGACGTTTTTGCAAACCGTGGATGGTTTTCATCACTTGTCTAACCCAACACTAATAAGCGAATTAGTAGCAAAACTACCAACAGCACGACAAATGATATGGGCAAAAAAGTGTTTGCAATTGGAGCGACCTCCAACAATTGTAGACTTCAGCAACTGGCAGTGTGCAGACAACAGCAAGTCAGAAATAATGACGCACCTAATAACCGCCGCTACGCATGCGCCAGTGTTGTGCAAGAAAAATGTCTTAATTGCAAAAGTCAATTGCAAAACCTTGAGTAACTGCCAATCCTTTTTGCAGATGACCAGTGAAGATCGGTGGAAAAAAGTGAAAGCCTTAAAACTCTGTTTCTCGTGCCTCGAAAAAGGCCATCGCGTGCAGCAATGCCTTTCCCGTAAACATTGTAGAACAAACGAGTGTCAAAGAGTACACCATCAATTGCTCCACGCAGATTTTGCTGATTGCCTTGCCGACTGCAGCTCCGATAAAGTGCTCTTTCAAATTTTGCCAGTCAAATTGTATGGGCGAGATAATGTTATATCCACGTACGCATTCGTCGATGATGGAGCAAATGTATCGATGATTGACCGCGATCTTGCCTTAAAACTTGGAATTCGTGGCAAAGCAGAAATATTGGAGCTGCAGTGGTTGAACGAACAAAGAAATACGCAAAAAAACGGAGCGAGTGAATATAACAATAAGTGGCAAAGAAATCGAATCCGAAAAGTACGAGTTGTCAAACGTTTTCACTTCGACAAATTTATCATTGCCAATTCAGAGTTGCCATATTGGTGAGTTAACTAAATCGGGTAAGAATTCACATCTTTTTGGTGTATAAATTTCAAACTACACAATTGTTAAGCCAAAGGTAATTTTAAGTCTTAATCATGCTTTCCTGACGGTGCCAATTGAAACTCCACTGTAGCCTTGTGGGGCCGGACCCATCGCAGCCAAAACAAGATTAGGATGGATGATTTACGGTTCAACTAATGAAATGCCGTCATCGCATTCATTTCGCGCACTGCATTATAGACCCCACATACAAACTACACGCGATGATGCAAAGTTACTTCGACGTAGAGTCCTTTGGCATCAAGGCAGATGCTAAGAAATTGATACCCAAAGCTGATGAGCGCGCGCTGTCTATTTTGGAAGANACCCACTTCCTATATTTTCAGGTTCGCCGGAAGACTGGCAGACGTTTATAAAAGCATTCGAGAGCACAACCGCCGAATTTGATTATTCTAACCTACATTATATAATGCGCTTGCGCGACGCATTGCAAGATCGAGCAAGAGAAACGGTCCTGTCGCTCTTGGGAAACTCTTCCAATGTTACTACAATCATAGAGATATTGCGCGAAGCCTTTGGAAGACCAGAGCAATTGATTAAAACCCAAATCGAGAAAGTTCCATCCATCCCGCCGTCGGCCACCTCGAGTCGCTCGTCAACTTCGCCATCAAGATGACGAACATGGCGACGTTTTTGCAAAACGTGGATGGTTTTCATCACTTGTCTAACCCAACACTAATAAGCGAATTAGTAGCAAAACTACCAACAGCACGACAAATGATATGGGCAAAAAAGTGTTTGCAATTGGAGCGACCTCCAACAATTGTAGACTTCAGCAACTGGCAGTGTGCAGACAACAGCAAGTCAGAAATAATGACGCACCTAATAACCGCCGCTACGCATGCGCCAGTGTTGTGCAAGAAAAATGTCTTAATTGCAAAAGTCAATTGCAAAACCTTGAGTAACTGCCAATCCTTTTTGCAGATGACCAGTGAAGATCGGTGGAAAAAAGTGAAAGCCTTAAAACTCTGTTTCTCGTGCCTCGAAAAAGGCCATCGCGTGCAGCAATGCCTTTCCCGTAAACATTGTAGAACAAACGAGTGTCAAAGAGTACACCATCAATTGCTCCACGCAGATTTTGCTGATTGCCTTGCCGACTGCAGCTCCGATAAAGTGCTCTTTCAAATTTTGCCAGTTAAATTGTATGGGCGAGATAATGTTATATCCACGTACGTATTCGTCGATGATGGAGCAAATGTATCGATGATTGACCGCGATCTTGCCTTAAAACTTGAAATTCGTGGCAAAGCAGAAATATTGGAGCTGCAGTGGTTGAACGAACAAAGAAATACGCAAAAAAACGGAGCGAGTGAATATAACAATAAGTGGCAAAGAAATCGAATCCGAAAAGTACGAGTTGTCAAACGTTTTCACTTCGACAAATTTATCATTGCCAATTCAGAGTTGCCATATTGGTGAGTTAACTAAATCGGGTAAGAATTCACATCTTTTTGGTGTATAAATTTCAAACTACACAATTGTTAAGCCAAAGGTAATTTTAAGTCTTAATCATGCTTTCCTGACGGTGCCAATTGAAACTCCACTGTAGCCTTGTGGGGCCGGACCCATCGCAGCCAAAACAAGATTAGGATGGATGATTTACGGTTCAACTAATGAAATGCCGTCATCGCATTCATTTCGCGCACTGCATTATAGACCCCACATACAAACTACACGCGATGATGCAAAGTTACTTCGACGTAGAGTCCTTTGGCATCAAGGCAGATGCTAAGAAATTGATACCCAAAGCTGATGAGCGCGCGCTGTCTATTTTGGAAGAAAAAACGAAACGAGTTGGCGGTCGTTATGAGACTGGCCTTTTGTGGCGGGAGGACGTGCCCCCGTTTCCTAATAGTTACCATATGGCTCTAAATCGATTAAAGAATGTTGAGAGGAAAATGTCCAATGGCGAAGTCTTCGCCACCGAGTATCGCGCCAAAATCAATGACTATTTGAAAAAAGGCTATGCGAGGAAATTATCATCTGCCGAAGTTTCGCAAGTTACTAATAAAACCTTTTATTTACCACATTTTGGGGTTAGGAATCCAAATGAAAAGGGAATACGCCTCGTTTTCGACGCAGTAGCAGAAGTTCAAAATATGTCATTGAACAAAGCTCTGCTCTCAGGACCAGATATCAACAACTCATTAATTTCTATATTATTAAAATTTAGGCAAGCTCCAATCGCAGTCTGCAGAGACATTAAGGAGATGTTCCACCAAATTATAATTACCGCAGAAGACAGGGACAGTCAGCGATTTCTCTGGAGAGACGGAGATCCATCTAAACCGGTNAAAAACGAAACGAGTTGGCGGTCGTTATGAGACTGGCCTTTTGTGGCGGGAGGACGTGCCCCCGTTTCCTAATAGTTACCATATGGCTCTAAATCGATTAAAGAATGTTGAGAGGAAAATGTCCAATGGCGAAGTCTTCGCCACCGAGTATCGCGCCAAAATCAGTGACTATTTGAAAAAAGGCTAGGCGAGGAAATTATCATCTGCCGAAGTTACGCAAGTTACTAATAAACCCTTTTATTTACCACATTTTGGGGTTAGGAATCCAAATGAAAAGGGAATACGCCTCGTTTTCGACGCAGCAGCAGAAGTTCAAAATATGTCATTGAACAAAGCTCTGCTCTCAGGACCAGATATCAACAACTCATTAATTTCTATATTATTAAAATTTAGGCAAGCTCCAATCGCAGTCTGCAGAGACATTAAGGAGATGTTCCACCAAATTATAATTACCGCAGAAGACAGGGACAGTCAGCGATTTCTCTGGAGGGACGGATATCCATCTAAACAGGTGGAAACCTTTAGGATGGAGCGAATGATCTTTGGGTCTATATGTTCGCCTACAATACGTCAAAAATGTCAACGCGAAGAACTTTGTAACAGAATGTCCTCGCGCCGTGCACGCCATTATCGAAAGACACTACGTGGATTACTACGTTGATTGTTTCCAATCAGAGCAAGAAGCTCTTATCGTGGTGCCGCAAGTTATTCGCATTCATCGCAAAGAGGGACTCGAGCTGCGCAATATCATCTCTAACTCCGAAAAATTAGAAGCAGCATGTGGCATCGCCGCCAGCAACGAATGCAAGGTATGCATTGACAGAGAGACAGAGAGAATATTAGGAATGCACTGGCTGTCAAAAACTGATGTTTTTATTTACATTTTGAAATAATATAATAAAATAAAGAGCCAGAGGAAATAATTATGTGTGCTAGAAAACCGACTAAAAGAGAGATG
>NW_016171039.1:0-114 GCF_001687245.7 Rhagoletis zephyria
TCTTCAGTAGTTACTAAAATATCGCAGTTTTCGTACTTCTGGAAATTACGAAAATTATGTATACATTTGTCTATATCTATCTCGATTCGTTTTGGCTGTTACAAACAACCGTTA
>NW_016171039.1:124-3347 GCF_001687245.7 Rhagoletis zephyria
CTGATCATTTATGTATACATTTGTCTATATCTATCTCGATTCGTTTTGGCTGTTACAAACAACCGTTATGTGAACAAAATTAATATACCCTTGTGCACAAGTGCGCTCGGGTATAAAAATGGTGTGAAAAATGTATAGTAATTCATTAATTGAGAACGGTTGGGCCGATTTGGCTAATTTTTTTTTTAATTTTTAATTTCCAGGGGAAGGTTTTTTCGGAAGAAAATTTTGGGAAGACCTTCCGGGAAAGTCGGAAAATTGGAAAAATCGAAAATTGATTTTTTTGTATGGCATTGGTAAAGGTGGAAAATTCGTTGTGAAGCTTGGAAAATTTCGGATTATTTTGAAATTCGTTGTGAGTATGAATTAATTGGGAACAATTTTCTCCTATATTTCAATACGGATTCGAATGGTTGCTGCTTTTTTGGAAAGGTGTTTAGGAGGAGTGCACAAAGTTTTAATTTTTCCGATAAAAAAATGCATTTGGTACGTAGGTAGCCTTTTGCCTAGGTTAGCATAAAGGATCAATTTTTTCCGTTAAGTGGCTCAGGGACCGATCTATTCGAAAAAGTCTTATTTATGGTCCGATTTGCTTGAAGTTTAGCACGTAGGTAGCTTATTGTCTGGGTTAACATATAGGATGTTTTTTTCTGATAGGTGGACCAGATACCGATCTATTGGAAAAAAATCTTATTTATGGTGCGACTTGCTTGAAATTTGGCATGTAGGTAGCTTATTGCCACGATTAACATATAGGATACTTTTATCTGATAGGTGGACCTGGGACCGATCTATTCCAAAAAATTAAAGTCGCCGCAAACATGCGGGTGTTGGCTAGTTAACAATACTTAAAAAAAATAATTATGCAGCAAATGTTAACGCTATTTTTGACGTAAGCATAAAGTTTCTATCAGCGCCAGATCTAGCAAAGAAACAAAGGGTGGTAGAACCTCCCACTTAGGCTTAGATTAAAGCAAAAAATCTCGACTACTATCCCTGCAAATTCTTGCACCTTTGCTTGATGGTCACTTATAGTCATTTCTGAACAGGAATAACTGATTTTTGGAAGTGTGAGTACCTGCCGCAATTAAGCAAAAGGTGATAGAACCTTCCACTTAGGCTTAAATTAAGGCTTGGACTTCTGACTTCAATTCCTCAAAATACTATTCCTGCACCTTGACCCCAAGGTCACGTATAGTCATTTATTGAACAGCTAACACTAATTTTTACACTTTTTTTTAATTGCATAAGGTGCCCATCAGGAATAGTACTTTCTGCAGTTCTAACTTTAATTTAAGCCTAAGTGGAAGGTTATATCACCTTATGTTTCATTGTTAGAGCTTCTTAAATATTGAAAAAACGCGATTTTTTGACACTTTGCCCTCGTTTTTCTTAAAATCTGGAGCTGGTGGAAACTTTATGCTTACGGATTCTTAATTACCACAAAAAAGCCTATCAAAAACAGCTTTAACATTTGCCGCATCAAAATCGGTGTAGCCCTGCGTTACCTAGGTACACTGATTATATGAAGATAAGCTCCTTCTTTTTATAGGAGGTGATCACGCAAACGGCTGTACCGATGTTTTTGAAATTTTGGACACCTACTGCAGACTTTCGGTATATTAAAGGAGAGTGGCGCCACCCATGCATATCAAATTTTTAATACCGTATATCTCGGGAAGTATTTGTGGTAGTGTCCTGGAAATCGGTATAGAGATTTTGGGGCTACTGGAAAAGGGACGTGGCGCTTTCCAAACATATTGAAACTTTTACCTATCTGTAAATATATACACCCAGAGTACAGTGTTTTTTATTTTCTTTTTCATAATAAATGTTTATGTTAATTTTTTATAGAAATATAGTTCATTTTGCCTCAAATGGCACCAAATTTTGAGTATGCAGTTTTGTAGTTCACTCAATTTTAATATCATAAAGTTCAAGTTTTTAATGGCTATAAGTTACCCTTGTTTTTGAGAATTTTTTTTCGCTGATGATGTTGCGCATTTTCTCCGCATAACGAGTGCGTGATAGTTTTTTTTTGTATGGGAAAAAATGCCGAAGAGTGTCAGTATGTAAAAGACTTATTCTGGTGGGTGAACTCCTCCTAAAAGACCGAAACGATTTTAGTGATAATTTTTAGTGGCGCAGGATCCGAGTTATTGCTAAAAATCGTCGATTCACAGGCACCAGGAATCAAAGTCAAATTACTCCCGTTAAATCAACCATCAGAACCATTGCGGTCCTTGCTTTACGGTGACTAAACAGAATGTGGACCAATGATACTCACCAGTTTGGAAATTGCCACCAACTATACTATACAGATTCAAGGACGATTTATTATCGAGCCGCAAGGACTTTTTTTTAAGAAGTTTCACTTCTATCATGTACCGTTACACACGCATATTTTTTTTTTAATCTGGAGCTGATGGAAACGTTATGCTTACGGATTCGTAATCAGCACAAACAAAATCTATCAAAAAACAGCTTTAACATTTGCCGTACCAAATTTCTTTTATATTTTTGTTGGGCTGTGTTATCCATTAAAAAAAGTAGCAGAAATTCAGATTGCCGTTTTTTCTACAGAAATTTTTCTTTATGTGGTATATAACACCCTTGGCTCCGCTATTTAATTATAGTTTTGCAAAATAGTTCAATGAATATCATCATGCATGTGCAGTAGCCTGCGTCTTATTTTGCAACTTTGTCCTACAAAGCAAGGCTCTCCCCAGAAAGGTTCATTTGGTCATAAAATCGTGACCAGCGAAAAATATTTAACATCGGATAACGGAATGACGTGCCTCAAAGTCCCCTAAAGTTCAGCAAATGCATGGAACTTTTCACAAAGCGGTCAATATTTTGCCTATAAGTCGGTTTGTAATAATATTAATATATATATAATATATTAATATATATTATAATATATATTAATATATTTTAATGGCACTTGATGGAGTTTTGTCCCCCGATGTCAAAAAAACTACAGTATTTTTAAACCTCCTCACCTTTTAAAGTTATTTAGGTTTTTTTTTTTTGGGAAAAATCCGTGACATCTCAATTATGGCATCTGGACTAACCGTAAATTAGATTTTGCCACCGGAGAACCCAATCCGGGTATGAAATTTAGGGGCGAGACTGTGGATCCATGATCTACGTGTCTAATAACGGGTGATTTTTTAAGAGCTTGATACCTTTTTTTTTAAAAAAAACGCATAAAATTTGCAAA
>NW_016171039.1:3432-6014 GCF_001687245.7 Rhagoletis zephyria
TTGGTAATAAAATTCAATGATTTGCAAGCGTTGCTCGTTAGTAAGTCTATTCATGATGAAATGTCAAAGCATACTGAGCATCTTTCTCTTTGACACCATGTCTGAAATCCCACGTGATCTGTCAAATACTAATGCATGAAAATCCTAACCTCAAAAAAATCACCCGTTAGAAGTAAATTGCATCAAAATTTCGCTACTAAAAAAATTTTTTCTTCGTACCAATTTGATCTAAATTTACTTGGCTAAAATTTTACTTCTGAGTACCTAGAAAATTTTAATTTTATGTGGAAAAAAACTCCATAAATTTAAAAGTTGTGGGGGTTTAAAAATAGGTTAGCCATATTTGTCATTGGGGGGGGGGGCAAAACTACATCAAGTGCCATTAAAATATATCTATTAAATTTCCCACTGACTTATACGCCGTTTTGACCACACTGTGAAAAATTGCATGAAAATGCTGAACTTCAGGGCCTTTCGAGGCACGTCTTTCCGTTGTCCGATTTTTTGAGTTTTGCAAAATTATATTCACAATTAAAATCTTGGTTGGTTTCATAAAAATTTGCAGCTGGCGATTAGTTATCATGAATTGCCTTATATTTTTGCACATGCTTTGCGTTTTTGCATGTTTTTGCAATTAATATTTCTTAAGAAAAAGGCTTACTGCACATATTGTGCAATATGATTGGAGATAGACGCTGACGGGCGAGATTCTTCGGGTTACTAAACTTTAAATTCCGTACAATTTTTGCACTTTGCTGAATAAAATTGAATGGGCTACAACTGCATACCAGAATCTTTGATGAAACTTTGTATAATTTTTCTAATTATTGTACAATGTTGGAAATTTTGACTTATAAGGTTTTTGTTAGATAACGAGCTACAATTGCATACAAAATAATAAACATTAAATAATCTAAAGGTAAATAGCCAAAGAATGCTAAAATGCTTCTTCCCTATTAATCTTTTCGGCACTGTATAAGCGTAAACCGCTGTGCTTCTAACTCAAATTTTCATACATTTCTTTTTTTATTACTTACATAGCTAAATCTCTTTCAGTTTCCGTTTTTGTTTTAGTTTTATTTTGCTATTTGACTTGCCTGTTTGCCTCCCTTTGATTGTATTTGTTGTTCTTCTGGCCTATGCGTGGATATTTGCTGATGCGTTAAGTTGTAATCGAGTGTAACTGGCGCCGGAAAACAGCAAGCGCAATTTCTTATTCCTTTGTTTGTTTTTATATGAATTTTTACTTTGTTTATATTTATCTCAAACTTACTTTTACTTTGGCGCTCTTGATTTCCGGCTCACTTATGTATGTAAGTATGCATGTACGGGGTGTGCAGTTTGATAAGTCAATAATTTTTTAAATGAAAGGTGTCTTTCGTCAAAAAGAGTTTAAGTTCTCTACATAATCTCTTTTTTGCTCAATAAATTTAGTTAAGTGGTTTTCCTTTTTTTCAATCCCTCCATATAAAAGTTTCCTCAAGGTACTCAAAATATTACTTAATTCGAATCAAATCTCTCCGCTCAATTATTTCTGCAGTATTGGATAGATAGTTAATATTTGAAAGCAGGAACCGTAATCACTATCAAAAACCCGTTTTCGGTAAGTTTTTTTTTTTTTAATTTGTAAGGTTGTACCTCAATTGTGGTCCCATATTACACTGAGAAAACAGTTCTGTTACGTCAACCAAGGATGTTTTTGTCAACACATAATTATTTGGTTATAGTTACATTATTTTGTTATAGTTACCAATTCATATGTTGAGAGGAATATATTTATTTCACTTTTTTCAGAAAGTAATTTGGTTTCGTGACGATCATTCGATCATGAGGAAGTTAGCGTAACTCTGTTGGTTTTTGCTAAAAAAATACTTCTTCTCCCGGCGAACTTAGTCCTGCCCAAAATAACAGTAAAACCCGCTTAAGTACCTCACGAAAAATGTCAGCTTTTAGAGGCAATTAGGCGGGTTGGGTACTTAAAAGAACCAACTTAAGTACCTCGATGCGGGTACTTAAGCGGACATAATTACTGATGTAGTTACATCTTCTTGTTAACACATTAACAAGTAAAGAAAAACTTTATTAAAACAAGTAAGAAAGTCTAAGTTCGGGCGGAGCCGAACATTAAATACCCGGCGCAAATATTAAATATATGTTTTTTCACCTACCGCTAGATGGTAAGCCGGGGTGTATCAATTTTGAGTAAATTAGCGTCCTTCAATTTCGAAATATTCAAGTTTCAAGCATTTCTGAAATTTACCGTTATATGAAAAGCAGCCGTAATTTTAGTCCGATTTCAATAATTTTCAACTCTTTGCTTTCATGTGGCGAGCACAATAACGACACCGAGTTTGGTACAAATTGGTAGAACGGTTACCGATATACATATATGTGATCATAAGTGGGCGGTGCCGCGCCCATTTTCCAAAATTTTCCCATAAACGTATTTCTTGGTAAAGAATTGTTGCAAGCATCAATTTTCAATAAATTAGCTTATTATTTACTGATTTATCCAAGATTTTATATTTCTCTAAATTACCGTTATATGGGATGTGGGCGTGGTTATCGTCCAATTTTAAAAA
>NW_016171039.1:7207-14969 GCF_001687245.7 Rhagoletis zephyria
TATCAATTTTGAGTGAATTATCTTCAGTAGTTACTAAAATATCGCAGTTTTCGTAATCCTGGAAATTGCCGTTATATGGGAAGTGGGCGTGGTTACAGTCCGATTTCGCCCATTTCCAATACCAACCTACCTTTTATTAAGGGAAACCTACATACCAAATTTCGTTGAGATATCTCAATTTTTGCTCGAGTTATCGTGTACACGGACAGACGGACAGACGGACAGACGGACAGACGGACGGACGGACGGACAGACAGACATGGCTTAATCGATTTCTTTTTTCATCCTGATCATTTATGTATACATTTGTCTATATCTATCTCGATTCGTTTTGGCTGTTACAAACAACCGTTATGTGAACAAAATTAATATACCCTTGTGCACAAGTGCGCTCGGGTATAAAAATATTTAGTGCAATGGTATATCATTTTTACAAGAATTAAATTGTTTAAAAAGTCAAAGTTATTGTTTGCCACTTATGTTCATGTATTAATTTTTAAGGTTTTAATTTCAATTAAAATGCAGTTAATTCCCTAACAAATACCATATAAATCTAAGCTTAAGATTGTGTAGAACACTTAAAAAAAAATTCATCATAATTTCAAACTTTTTTTCTGAGAAGTGTTTTTTGAGTATACAGTTTTATAGCCCATTCAATTTTAGTGCAATAATGTGCAAGTTTCAAGTGGCTAAAAGTTACCGTTGACTTTTTAGAATTTTTTTACCGAAGGTGTGTAGCGCTGCTACTGAATTTGAAAATACGTAAATATTTCAAGGAATTTTAAAAGAGCACTTAATAGGGGAAAATTATAAGTAAAATTGTAAATGGGGCACGAAAAATTTAGGTACTTAGGCGGGTTGGGTAAATAAGCGGGGAGGTACTTAAATGTTGGTTACTTAAGCGGGTTAGGTACTTAAGCGGGGGGTACTTAAGCGGGTTTCACTGTAGTTTTTTTATTGAAACATTTGGTCCAACGTTTTCGCCAGCAATTCACGTGCATTGCCGTCTTAAATAACCTGACGTTATGCCGAGAAGAAGTCCTTACGGCAAGAACGATCCCGTTCGATGGTGAATCGGCTTTGAATCTTTATAGTATAGTTGGTGGCAATTTTCAAGCTATTGGTCCTCAGAAACCCAATACCTTAATGTCGTACAATTGTAAGTTTTCTTCAAGAATTGTCTTTATTCTGTTTAGTCGCCGTAAAGCAAGGGCCGCAATGGTTCTGATGGTTGATTTAACGGTGGTAATTTGACTTTGATCCCTGGTGCCTCCGAATGACTTCACTTGACGATTTTTAGCAATAAATCGGCTCCAGCGCCACATTGCGTATCCCTATCGTTACCAATACATATACATATATCTCGAATATGAGTCAAATCGGATCACAAATACGAATATTGAGTAATAACTCGACTCCAGCGCCTATTGTCGTTTTAAGTTGTACTATACAGAGACCTACTCAAACGCATACAAAAAGGAGTTCAGTGTTCGTGACACACGTACCGAGGAATTATCAACAACCATCAGAATAAGTCTTTTACATACTGACGGTCTTCAACATTTTTTCCCATATAAAAAAAAAACTATTACGCATTCGTTATACGGAGCGGAGTGCAACATCATCAGCAAAAAATTTCTCAAAAATCAACAGTAGCTTAAAACTTGCACTTAATTATATTGAAGTTGAGTGAAATACAAACCTGCATACTAAAAATTTGGTTAAAAGTTTAAAATTTTGGTTAATTTTTGTCGAATTTCTCTAAATTTAAATGAACACTATTTCTATAAAAAATTAGCGAAAGATTTTATTATGAAAAAGATTGCAAGTATTAAAAAAACACTGTACGGAGACTTATTCTGGTGGGTGTAAATATGTATTTAGAGATATGTAGGTAAAAGTTTCAATATGTTTGGAAGACGCCACTACCCTTTGCCAATAGCGCTCCCTTTTCTCCATAAGTATGGGGATGATTTCAAAATCTCAGTTCCAAGTTCCAGGACTCTACCACAAATACTTCCAGAGGTATACGGTATGAAAAATTCGATATGTATGGGTGATGCCACGCTCTCTTAATATATTGAAAGCCTGCAGTAGGTTTCCAAAATTTCAAAAAAAAATGGTACAGACGTTCGCGAGATCACCTCTTATAAAAAGAAGGAGCTTCTATTTATATAATTAGTATAGATAACACAGCGAAACACTGATTTTGATGCGACAAATCTTAAAGCTTCCGGGAGTTCTAGCTTTAATTTAAGCCTAAGTGAAAAGTGTTATCTCCTTTTGTTTCCTTGCTAGAGCTTCTCAAATATTGCAAAAACCCCAAACTTTTGACACTTTAACCACGTTTTTCTCAAAATCTAGAGCTGATGGAAACTTTATATTTACGGATTCGTAATCAGCACAAAAAAGTCTATCTATTTTTGTTGGCCAGTATAATAAGTATTGTTAAATAGCCTAATTCAAACATATGAAAAAATCTCAGTTAAAATAGACTCGGTTATAACGGACTCCGCAATAAACAAAGTTCGGTAATTCCTCGAATTCAGTAAAGAGAGGCAACCGTCTCTGCGACAGAAAATGTCTATATACTTAAATATAGTTCATTGGTTCACCGAAATCTGTCAAAATAGGCAATCAGCTTCGTGACTGTTCATTGGGTTTTGATCTGTGTTTTGTTCCCTTTAAGAAAAATGTCGGAACGGAAAAACGGGTATTTACCTTGCATGAAAAGTATACGATTTTGTACTTATACATTTGCATTATTTCTTTATTATTTAAAAATATTATATTCTAATAAAACGGACACTCGAGTTCGTTATAACCGGATTGCACTGTATATGCTAATCTAGGAAAAAGGCTACCTACGTACCAAATTTCAAGCAAATCGGACCATAAATAAGACTTTTTCGAATATATCGTTCCGTGGTCCACCTTCCGGAAAAAGGTAAATTTTTTTTCCTTGACATGGTGGTTGCTGAAAGCCATTTATAAACAAAATTTCATGAAAGCCGGACCTGTCGTTCGCGAGATTACCTTTTACAAAAAAAGGGGCTTCTCTTTATATAATTAGTATATATAGATAGATAAGAGAACATATTGCATGGACCTGAATTTGCCATAACTCGACTTTTGAGGCACCTATCGGGTCTATTTTTGGGAGGTTTATTTATGTTTAAGCACCGAATATATTTTCCGCGTTTGAAGAAAATCGGATCATAAATGCGATTGTTTTTCGAAAGAATTCTTTTTCCTGTTATCAATACATATTTTGATTCTGAGGAAATAACACCATAACACGATTTTTAGTAATAACTCAACTCCAACGCCACCTGGCGGCTCTTTTTTTGCAATGGTATTATTTTTCCTATTGTCAATACATATCTCGATTATGAGACGAATCGGACCATAAACACGATTTTTAGTAATAACTCGACTCCAACGCCACCTGGTGGCTCTTTCTTTTGCAATGGTATTGTCAATAAATATCTGAAATATGAGGCGAATCGGACCATAAATACGTGTTTTACTAATAACTCGACTCCAGCGCAACCTAGCGGTTGTTTTAATAGATATTATGCTATTTGGAAGGTAGACAAATTCAAAAAACAAATATCATAAAAATCGGTACAGCCGTTCTTGAGTTATAAATGGTGTAACTAACACGACTTTGTTTTATATATATAGATGTTGGGTTGAACCGGGTTTGAACCCAGCCCTTGCGAAGTGGTAGCGTGCGCTGCTAGCCACTATACCACAGCAGCTGCCGTAATGTGCAAGAAAAAATGTGTATTCAAATGGATGACCTTTAACTGAAATAACCATATTAAAATAAATATTCTTTAAAATAAAAGGTCATAGTGAGTTTATTAAAAGAACCACAGATCAAATATTGCAACATTTTTAAAAATACGTAGATCGAATTACAAATTTATTTAAAATTATTTCGCCTCTGCTCTCTATTCCTGCAACTTCGGCATTCACGGAAGGAGTTTTTTCTATTATAAATTCGAGATGGCGAGATGAGAGGAACAAAGCGACTACTTCACTAATAAAAAATGAATTTTTGGTTTTTAATTTAAAATAATAAAATTTTTTTATATAGGAAATGCATAAGAAAGAAAAAAGATATACAGTATATTTTGCTTAGCTGCACATCCTTCTTTGCACGAAAAACTTGTGCACCTAACCGAAAAAGGCACTTAGGCGAATTTTCTTTACTACTTCAATGAGGAAGGTATCCGAATCCCTATGAAACCAAATAATGGAGAAGCACTTATCACGTAGAAAATAATGCAAGCGAAATTTTTTTCGAATGGTATCTTATTATCTATATAACTACATAAATTGATAGCCATTTTCGTTGTTCTGCGATATGAGCAAAATTAATAAAAGCTTGTAAAATTAGGTAATAGTAGGGCCAGTGCAGGTAAACGTAATACAATACATTTTATAATTGATACTAGTTACACAATTTTTAAGGCAGGTATCGCCAATGTGCAGGTATGTTGATTGCATCTATCGCAGCAGTTTCCTTATAAATGTTAAAAATAATGTCTCAGATGCGCACTTTGGGGTAGGTATCTTAAATGTGCACTTAAGCATAAAGGCAGCAAAGCAAAATATACTGTATACCTAAAAAGCGTTTTTACTTAAAAAAAAATGCGTATATTTGAAGCGTACTATATTTTTTCAGTTTTTGTTTAAAAAGTATTGTAAATTTTTTAGAAAATATTGGAAATATATAGATTAAAATGCGCAACACCTACAACAAAAAAATTGCCAGAAATCATCGGTAGTTTGCCACTTTAAGCTTGTGCTTTATTATATTAGATGTGGCTATAAAACGGCATACCAGTGTTACTATTTTAGTTATTTCGTAGCTAGATTTGGATACATGTATGTGTAAAAATGAGAATTTTGTGAAATCAAGTTCTAAAGTTTATTTTTACGAGACGTAACTCTACATTTATGCAATTAATAATAACAGATTGGCGCTTACACATATGCTAGTGTTTGGCCGAACTTGATGTTGTCACAGTTATACGCCGACTCCGAATGGCGATTGTATTTTTATGAGAAGCTGCTTTTCATGGCAGGAAATACTCCATTTCCTGCCGAGGGCCGCCCACTGTTAAGAAAACAACTTTATTCTACGGTTTCTTGCGATGTTGCTAAGACCAGGGCTAGAACCCAGGCCCTGCGGAGTGGAAGCGCGCACTGCTTACCACTACACCAACGCTTTTATCAACTTACGCTTTGTTGTTTGTCCAGACACCTTTTATTGCAAAGGTATAAAAAATGACCCTGAAGATGGCACAACACCGAAACCGGTTTGTCTCCAAACTGAATATGACAAGGGATGACGGAAATTCGTTCCAATATACATCATACACCCACCCTGTCAGAAACAACAATAACCAAAAAGGAAATATTATAACAAATTTTCTAAAAAAAGGTCTAGACATCAACCTCGTCGGTAGGTATCATACAATAGACACGAGGGGTAGATGTCGCCTTGCCGGAAGTAGTTAAATATTGAGCCTAAAAATATGCACTACATACGCTACACCGGAAATGGACGACACACCATTTCTTTAAATGAAATTAATTGGTGCGCGTATGTATGTATGTACATTAGGGTGGTCCAAAAAAAAGTAAAGTCGGAAATTTAATGCTCTCACCCCCTCGGATTGTTCTACACCGAAAAAAAATTTCCCCTGTTTTTTTATTTTAAAATCAAAATATATTTAGAGGTCACTCAAAGCGCTCAAAGTTCTCCATGTATTTTGTATGGGGAAAAAAAGACTTTTCGTAGAAATGGCATAGAATCCATGAAAATCAAGATTTTTCAATCTGAAAGTTCTGCTTCTCTTCAGAAGACTTCAGAGAATAATGCCCAATTGTTTGTTTAAACATTTTTTAATTTTAACTATTTTTTAAGGGTATCCGAAAAATCCCAAAAAAATCAAATATACAAAAAGAAATATACAAAAGAAAAAAAAAATAGTTGAAATTTAAAAATGTTTAAATAAACAATTGGGCATTATTCTCTGAAGTCCTCTGAAGAGAAGCAGAGTTTTCAGATTGAAAACTTTTGATTTTCATGGATTCTATGCCATTTCTACGAAAAGTCTTTTTTCCCCATACAAAATACATGGGAAACTTTGAGCGCTTTGAGCGACCTCTAAATATATTTTGATTTTAAAATAAAAAAACAGGGGTATACTTTTCTTCGGTATAGAACAATCCTAGGGGGTGAGAGCACTAAATTTCCGATTTTACTTTTCTCCCATACATTTTGGGACCACCCTAATGTACATACATATATGCATGTGCGTATGTTGAAAGAGAATATAAAAAAGTCTGATAAAATACAATACTTATGTATCAGAATTTCGTTGAATTATTGATGTGGATAGGTACATCTTTGGTTTCGGTAGTGGTAAAATTTGCGAAGATGCGCCGCATAGCCCAGCAAAAAGTTTCGAAGGGCTAGACAGAGACGAACATATGGTGTTTGTCTCAGTGGCTGCATTTGGAGGAGTGACTTGGGAACCACTGGAGGTACGGGGGACCAGCTGATAACCAGCCTATGGGGATCAGTTGGTACTCAGTCTGAGCAAGTCAGGGACCAGTTGGGAATTCAGTTTGGGACTAGCCCGAAACTACTTACTTCCGTACCATTTGGGGACCAGGTGGTTAAGATTATCGTTAATTTCTTCATGATCCAATGATCGGATTTAAACCAATTAGTATGGCACCACCTGTAAGGAAACACCTTTCTTTCAGAAAAAGAATTATAGAAATAAAAAAACGTGGTCCAAATTTATGCGGTAACATACATAAAAAAAAAACAAGTAAAGAAGTATAAGTTAGTGCGAAACCGAACTTTATATACTCGGCGCAGTTATCAAATATCGTCGTTTCAACTTTCTTTGAAGTACCTTTGCATGATAAGTAGGGGTTTTAATCGATTTCAAACGTTTTCGATAATATGCAGAGTTAGACTTAATGATATAATTGAACCTAGTTAAGTACAAGTTTTTTTCAACCTGTGTGGACGTGTTTTCATTACGCTCCGTATTTTGTGTAACAAAAACCTCAATCCGGTATTCTTTTTAATGTGGAAAGAGTGTAAATTTCCTGGCAATAATATCAAAAAAGCTAAGGCAAACAAACATTTGATTCATTGGTCGTGAAAGATTGCTCTCATCATCGCCATGGACTGCAAAAAGTGCAAATCGCAAATCCGCAGCGAGTCGGGAATAAGGTGTGCGGGTGTATGCGGCAAAATGTATCACTGACAATCAAAATGCTCGGGAATATACCAATATACTTTGGGGAAGTTGGGTGAATTTCCTAATCTTCGCTACATATGCGATGAGTGCATCATGTACATAAATAACGTTGATTTTGGTATTAAGGAAATCCAAAATGTAGTCAAGAAAAACGGCTCGCGATTGCTTGAATATAAGTTGGAATTCGAAATTTCGCTTAAAACTAATGAAAAATAAATAAAAAAACCTTTTGGAAGCGATTGAAGCCAAATACAGCGAAAGAATAAGCGCGATGCAAAAAGCACAAGGAGTATGCATAAAATTCGCGAAATTTCTGTTAGCTTTAGTGAACAAGGTGAAAAAATATGCATGGAATTAGAGGAAACCAAAAAGGAAAACTCGAAGCTATGCGATGGAATAAGAGAATTGAAAAATGTTATGAAATGTATTACCAGCGAGCGAACGAAAGTGGAGAGCGAAAA
>NW_016171040.1:0-14961 GCF_001687245.7 Rhagoletis zephyria
GCTACTACGGAGCAGTACCATAGGATGCTGGACTTTTTATTTTGCAATATGGGCCTCGTGCAAGGCGAATTTAGTAAGGTGGTGTTAGCCGAATATAAGTAAAAAATTACACTAACAANAGGATTGTCGTTAATTACAAAGACAAATATGGCAATATTGACGTTTGACACTCAATATTTAAAAGAAACATTTTATTGTTGCGCGTATTATTGTTGTCGAGATTGTTGTTTGTGAATACAATATGAAAAAAAAACAGAAGCGCAAAAGCTACTACGGAGCAGTACCATAGGATGCTGGACTTTTTATTTTGCAATATGGGCCTCGTGCAAGGCGAATTTAGTAAGGTGGTGTTAGCCGAATATAAGTAAAAAATTACACTAACAAATTATACGCACAATTACAGTATGAATTACAACAAACACATCATTGTCACGTTATGCTTTCCACGTCTAAAAATTCAACTGTGGCTCTAGTTTTCGACGTAACAGTACTTGAAAATTTGTTTAAATTTTTAAGTTTTTTTTTTAATAACTCCGACAAAGTCCGTTAAAGTCATTTTACTAAACTTTATCACGTGACTATTTTTTAAAATAACCTTCACTATAAAAATCAGTCATGTTAAAAATTTTATTAAAACAACACAAAAACTGAGTTATNGTTATGCTTTCCACGTCTAAAAATTCAGCTGTGGCTCTAGTTTTCGACGTAACAGTACTTGAAAATTTGTTTAAATTTTTAAGTTTTTTTTTTAATAACTCCGACAAAGTCCGTTAAAGTCATTTTACTAATCTTTATCATGTGACTATTTTTTAAAATAACCTTCACTATAAAAATCAGTCATGTTAAAAATTTTATTAAAACAACACAAAAACTGAGTTATTTACAAACAAGTTAAAATTGGAGCAAATGTTCAAGTGTCGTTATCTCGAACACTGGAGCCAATCTGACAAAACGGGGGAAGCCATTGAATTTAGACTGCCCCAATTAAGTAAGATCAACTATCAAAACTTTTTTTTTCAACTTTCACAGTGTAATAAATAAAAAGAATAAAAATAATAACCACATGTATATGTGATAAATGTTTATTTATTAGTAATTTTTTAACTTGGTACTGGCTTACCGATGTATTTTGTCTNAGCCATTGAATTTAGAGTGCCCCAATTAAGTAAGATCAACTATCAAAACTTTTTTTTTCAACTTTCACAGTGTAATAAATAAAAAGAATAAAAATAATAATCACATGTATATGTGATAAATGTTTATTTATTAGTAATTTTTTAACTTAGTACTGGCTTACCGATGTATTTTGTCTAATTTTTCTCAATAAAAACTTAAACCAATTTTATCGTTAGGCTTTTCAAACGACAAAATATTCGTAGCTAGGCTATCGACAAATTTCGATAGACAACTGTCAAAGCTACCGACAATATTCCTAAAAGTGTGCTTGAGAATTGCAGTTAACGAAACTTATCGGAATCGTTAGCTAACGATACGAATATTGTCGTTAAGAAAAATGGGAATCCCACTACTGAAGCCCCTCTTCCTAAAGTTCCTGAAAATCGACTACTCTACAGGCAACAGTTGCAGCGAATGTTCGAGCATTTTTGGAAGGGTTGGCAAGGCGTCTATAAGCAGCCGTCGCACAGTGGTTCGCATCGCAAATCTAGCTGGACGAAACTATTTAAACAAATACTCGTTGATGGATCTTTACACCTCTTCTTACCTAGGGGATTTTTGAGTCGCTGATTACGAATCTGAAGTCACTTATCAAAAATTCAAAATGGCGGATCCAATATGACGGACGAAAATTAAAAAAAATCGGTAGATTTCTATGAAATTGGGTATCTGGGGGTTTTCTGGGTCGCTGATTACATATCTAAAGTCATTTACCTAAAATTCAAAATGGCGGATCCAATATGGCGGACGAAAATTTAAAAAAATCGGTAGATTTCTATGTAACTGGGTATCTGGGGATTTTCTGGGTTGCTGATTACGAATCTAAAGTCATTTACTTAATTTACTTTATTTACTTCGGAACGAGCATTTTCATCAGATATTTCTTTCAATTTACTAATCACATAATCACGGACACCTTGTTGTCTTTTAGAAGTTTCAGCAACACCAAATGTCAAACAACTCACTTCTTAAGATTTTATTTACCATGACTAAAATTTAAGATCACAGCAAGAAACACAAATAAATTTCAGAAAAAATTTTATAACAGCGCTTAAAGATTTGCATGCCTGTTGTATAATTTTTTAATTTCAGAAAGCAGAAAATTCGCGAGGTACTATTTTTTTTAACTCTTACATAACCAAAGTTTTTATAACTTCAAGTATTTTTCTGTTTTAACACACAACCCCTCCCTCCCCTCTCCCCCGTGGATCCGCCACTGATCTTATATTTATATTCAGATACATTCCTGTTAATAATTACTTTTGAATTTTGAGATTTGACATACCGTCACTAAAATGTAAATATCTAAGCCAATTGGTTAGACTTGGTTATCGAACTTACCCTCTGAATTTGGGAAGGTGTAAAGAATAATATGCAAGTGGTTTTATAACGGCCTTCGGCGGCCTTTACTTTTCCTACTCTTTAATTTATTTTTTTAATTAATCAAAACGACGATTTTTCAGAATAAATTTGCTTATACCAATGTGGACATAAATTGCGTTATGACCTCTGAATCTATAGCGGAATAAGTGTAATTTTTTGTTTATAAAGTCAATTTGCAATTATGGAAATATTTGTGAGTACAACNAACCACTGTGCGTCGCTGCAGCAGAACGGTTTCTGTTTTTCTATTTTTTACTTCTTGGTTTTAAATTTTGCTTTGGCCGGTACATTCTTACCTTCGCCGTACTGGCATACATGTTGTAGTTAAAATTAAATAAANAAAACCATTAAGTATTTTAAAAACAAAAAAATTTTGACTTTCGTCCAGCTAGATCTGCTATCCGAACCACTGTGCGTCGCTGCTGCAGAACGGTTTCTGTTTTTCTATTTTTTACTTCATGGTTTTAAATTTTGCTTTGGCCGGTACATTCTTACCTTCGCCGTACTGGCATACATGTTGTAATTATAATTAAATAAAACACGCTGCATATTATATATATAAACTAGATATAGAAGTCGATTTAATTTTTGAGTGTTTAGCCGTGTTCATATCTAAATATTTTTGGTGCCTCCTGTGAGGAGGGTCTTCCGGTTCCGGTTAGATTTACGCGTATTTTGACTTCTTATGGCCGCGCTAAATTTGCGCACGTCGTCGCGAACATCGCTCCAGCGGATTTGGACCCAGGTGGAGGCAATGGACTACGATCTCGACCGCATCGAGGTGGACCAGCTGCTGTCCACGTCGCTCCAGCATTACAATCGGTTCGTGGAGAACCACTTGGCATTGGTCGCCGTAGCTCGGGGAGAAGAAATCGACGACCACGATGAGCTGTTTGCGGCAACAGAGCAAATATACAACAACATTTGCATTTCACTAAGGCGCAAGATGGCAAATGAACAAAAGGTTCCAGAAGTAGCGGCTTCGCTAAATCATGCTGCAGATATGAGGCTGGATCCGATCTCAGTACCCATATTCGATGGATCACCAGCGAACTGGTTGGTCTTCAAATATATGTTTGAGACCCTGGTTCATAATCGCACAGACCTAGATCCAACATACAAGCTTGGCAAGCTCCGCCAGTACGTGAAATCAGATAACGTTCCTCTAATAGGCGGCTTGTATACGGGCGGATACGAAGAGGTCTGGGCAGCACTTAGGCGTCGCTTCGATAACCCGCGCATACTGTCGGAAACGCATGTCCAACGCTTACTCGACTTGCCCAACCAGCCGCATGAGTCGCAGAAGGTGTTATGCCATATTGTTGATTGCGTGCGCAATTCATTTAGAGCATTAGCAGTGATGGGGGTACCAGTGTCATACTGGGATGCCATAGCGGTACCGATTATTTTGCCCAAGCTGCCCATTTCAAGTCTTACCGAATGGGGGATGAGCTTAACAACAAACGATATAGCCAAACTGGAACACTTATTGGTTTTCCTTGAGCGTCGCGCCAACAACTTGCCTGCTACAATAACCTCAAATTCCGCTCCCTCAATTGCAAGGCCCTCGTCAAGAGCGGTAAGAGCGCACATTGCTACTACAACAGTGCAGTCCGCACAAGCACCATCAGGCCAGCAACGCGCGGTCGCTTGTGTTCAATGCGCTGATCCTCACCGCCTGATAAAGTGCCCCCGATTTCGGAATCTCTCGGTAGAGGAGCGGTGGAGCAAGGTGAGAGGATGGTGGCTTTGCTTTAATTGCGATTGTCCGTCGGGTGTATGCACGAAGTGTCAGCAGAAGCATAACACTCTTCTATGCCGTAAATGTGAGACTACTACACCAGTAGCGGAACCTGATATCTCATCAGCCGCACAGCCACCAGCGATGCGCCGCATCGACGAGACTCAAGTCATGGCGCCGCAGGTTTACACCCGACAGCAATGACGGTTGGGTCGCGTCCAGTCATTCCTCTTGCAGGGTGATCGGACTGTACTGCTAGCGACCGCTAAAGTACTGCTGATTGGTCGTAACGGAATAATGCAGGAATGTCGAGTTCTCTGCCATATGGGTTCCCAGGTGAGTTTCATTGGCGAGCCCATACTCACATTGTTGCATCTTCCTAGAAATGCTTGTTAACTTCGGGTCGAAGGCGTCGATTAAAGTCTCTCAGCTCACACGAAGGGAACTGTTCCAGTTTGCAGGCGTTCATTGGCTGACGAATCGTTCTCGCTCAAGTTCAGCGCTTACATACTTGATTCTATTACATCAACAACTCCCGCTACATCAATTGACGTATCGACATGGACCTATGTGCATGATCTTCAGTTAGCATATCCTACGTTGGGAACACCTGGCACGGTTGATCTTCTTATTTGTGCGGATATCTTGCCAGCTTTGTTGTTAACTGAAATCAGAACAAGTCCCATCAATATGCCTTGTGCCCTGCAAACGAAACTGGGTTGAAATGTGTTTGGCCCAGCCACAGCTACCAGCTGCAGCTCTACAATGCATCATACACTCTTGCCATCCAACCCTTTGGAGCAAGAGTGCCTTGAACAGGTGCTGCGTAAATTTTGGGAGACGGAAGAGCACCGGCAGAGGTCACCTCTCACGTTGATGAGTGTGAAGAGATTTTTGTTAAAACTGTTACACGTTCGGCTGATGGCCGCTACTGCGTTCAAATACCATTTCGGCCACCTCTTGGTAACTCACATCAGGTGGCACTCCGCCAATTACTACAGCTTGAAAGGAAACTCGCCGCACATTCATCCTTGCGTGAAAAATACGTACATTTTATGCGTGAGTATGTGCCACTGGGTCACTTGGAAGTGATCGAAACAAATCCCACAAGTTTCACGCAATGTTATTATATCCCTCATCATGCCGTCACCGGAAAGTTTCGGGTGGTCTTTAACGCGTCATCTAAAACAACCAACGGTGTATCGCTTAATGATACTCACTTTTCCGGCCAGCAGTTGCAAGACAACTTGGTATATATACTACACTGATTTAGACGGTACCCTATAGCTATCACCATGGACATAAGGAAAATGTTTCGTCAGGTGTGCGTTGATCCGAGACATCGTAAATGGCAACAAATCCTGTGGAGAGAGTCGCCTAACGAAACACTGCGTATTTACCAGCTCAAAACGGTGACTAATGGTATGGCATGCAGCCCATACAATGCAATTCGCGCGCTAATACAATGCGCACTTGATAACGTTGAAACCATCATCGACGGCAGCCGCAGTGCGCAACAGCATACTTCAGTGATTTTATGTCGACGATTATTTGGATAGCGTCGATACTACAGATATGGCCATCATCCGAGCACAAGATGTTAGCACCATTCCTTAACTAGATGGATTCGTGTAAGACAAGTGGAATTCTAACTGTTCACGGGCCCTAGCAACAATAAGAGGCTCTGTTGTAGCAGATTTGGCAATCAATTTGGGCGATCATGACACGAAGGTACTGGGGCTACACTGGAACCAAGTTACCGACAACTTGTACTTCAAGGCGAATGTTTGTGATAATGAGTTGCCTATTACTAAACGTGCAGTTTTGAGAGACACAGCCCGGCTATATGACCCAACTGGCATGCTTGCGCTATTTATCGTGTTACCAAAGATGTTCATCCAGAAGCTTTGGCAGGCTCAGTTGGATTGGGACGCACCATTACCAGCCGAACTTTGTGATACTTGGTTGGCGTTTCGAAACAATCTTCCAGCTTTGGAGAGAGTCCGTATATCGCGATGGCTTCGGCGGTCAGTCTTCATGGATTCTGTGATGCGAGCACAAGCGCATATGCAGCCGCAATTTACACGCGATCTATAGATGGAAGCGGAGACTAAAGGGTGACACTCGTTGCTGTGAAAACCAAGGTGGCACCTCTTAAGAAGCAGACAATTCCCCGCTTGAAACTGTGTGGAGCGCAACTGTTAACCGTTACAATCAATAGTGTTCGTCGAGCATTGCATCTTGAGGGCGCCGCTTACACATTGTGGAGCGACTCCACTATTGTCCTCAATTGGATTAGGAAACCTGCATCTGCTTTTAAGCAGTATGTATCTAACCGTGTAGCGTACATTCAAAAGAATTCAGATACCAGTGCGTGGAGACATGTCCGGTCGGAATTCAACCCCGCAGACTGCGCCAGCCGCGGCACCACCCCAGCCATACTAGAAAACAACACGCTGTGGTGTACAGGACCAGCCATCATTCATTCAATTGATGCAGTCGCATCCGAACTACCAGCTATGTCTACCGAGCAACAACGAGTTTTCGCGGATGAAGCTCGACCAATCAGGGCTCTTCTAAGCGTTCACGTCATACCATCGTTTAAAAGTACTCGAAGAGACGAGGTCGTCACAGCTGAAGAGAAGGAGTGGGCACTTGAATTGCATATTCGGCAATCGCAAGGTAACGCGTTTGTATCAGACATTAATGCACTTAAGTTTCGTTCCAGACTAGACGCTTCAAGTAAATTACTGCCCCTCAATCCGTTCCTGGATGAAGGAGGCATTCTACGAGTAGGTGGCCGACTCACCAATGCTGATTTACCATTTGAACAACGGCACCCTATAATCCTCGCGAGAGACAGCGGTTTGGCAACCTTGCTAATCCATGATGCGCATATAAAAAAATTGCATGGTGGCATACAGGAAATGATACAGTTCCTGCGACGCAAATAATGGATAATTCACAGCCGTACCCTGGTTAAGTCCTACATTCATAGGAGCGTTGCAGACGGCATCTCTACCAAAATCTCGTGTGTTGGTATATCCACCCTTTACTTATACTGGCCTGGATTACTGTAGCCCTTTTAACATGCGTGTTGGCGGCAGGAGGTCGTCCATAACAACAAAGTGCTATGCGGCTATGTTTGTCTGTATGGCCACTAAGGCCGTACACATTGAACTAGCCGAACACTTATCTACCCAGTCTTTCATAAATATCTTTGGCCGCTTCATCAGCCGGCGGGGCATAAGCTTGGTTATGTACAGCGACAACGGTACGCAATTTGTGGGCGCTAACCGGCAGATGAGAGAAGACTTGGAAGAGTGGACCAATGACCGGGCAAGGCAGCACATTGCAGCTAGTGGCACCAGCTGGAACTTTATTACCCCTGCCGCACCACATCACGGAGGGCTTTGGGAAACTGCAGTACGTTCCGCGAAAAAGGATCTGTGCCGCACGATTGGCCGACAAATTTTACGATTTAATCAGCTCAGTACGTTGCTCGTCAGGATTGAAGCAGTACTTAATTCGCGTCCACTTGTCCCGCTTCGTGATGATCCAGATGGCTGTCTCGCCATTACACTGGCTGATTTCCTTATCGGTCGCCAACTCAATGCTAGACCAGTAGTGCGGTTCCCATTTTTCCTAACGACCGATATTCGTTATTGATAATGAACGACGTTTGTAGCTTGCAGTAGCGAATAGGCTATTCTCAAAAACACACTTAACGACAGAATTCGTTATACATGTCGGAAAAGAAGTTTAAAAGGATTGTCGTTAATTACAAAGGCAAATATGGCAATATTGACGTTTGACACTCAATATTTAAAAGAAACATTTTATTGTTGCGCGTATTATTGTTGTCAAGATTGTTGTTTGTGAATACAATATGAAGAAAAAAAAACAGAAGCGCAAAAGCTACTATGGAGCAGTACCATAGGATGCTGGACTTTTTATTTTGCAATAAGGGCCTCGTGCATGGCGAATTTAGTAAGGTGGTGTTAGCCGTATATAAGTAAAAAATTGCACTAACAAATGATACGCACAATAACAGTATGAATTACAACAAACACATCATTTTCAGGTTATGCTTTCCACGTCTAAAAATTCAGCTGTGGCTCTAGTTTTCGACGTAACAGTACTTGAAAATTTGTTTAAATTTTTAAGTTTTTTTTTTAATAACTCCGACAAAGTCCGTTAAAGTCATTTTACTAAACTTTATCACGTGACTATTTTTTAAAATAACCTTCACTATAAAAATCAGTCATGTTAAAAATTTTATTAAAACAACACAAAAACTGAGTTATTTACAAACAAGTTAAAATTGGAGCAAATGTTCAAGTGTTGTTATCTCGAACACTGGAGCCAATCTGGCAAAACGGGGGGAGCCATTGAATTTAGAGTGCCCCAATTAAGTAAGATCAACTATCAAAACTTTTTTTTTCAACTTTCACAGTGTAATAAATAAAAAGAATAAAAATAATAATCACATGTATATGTGATAAATGTTTATTTATTAGTAATTTTTTAACTTAGTACTGGCTTACCGATGTATTTTGTCTAATTTTTCTCAATAAAGACTTAAACCAATTTTATCGTTAGGCTTTTCAAACGACAAAATATTCGTAGCTAGGCTATCGACAAATTTCGTTAGACAACTGTCAAAGCTACCGACAATATTCCTAAAAGTGTGCTTGAGAATTGCAGTTAACGAAACTTATCGGAATCGTTAGCTAACGATACGAATATTGTCGTTAAGAAAAATGGGAATCGCACTACCGAAGCCCCTCTTCCTAAAGTTCCTGAAAATCGACTACTCTACAGGCAACAGTTGCAGCGAATGTTCGAGCATTTTTGGAAGGGTTGGCAAGGCGAGTTATCTATCCTCTTTAAAAGCGCGCAACAGGTGGACAAGGTCTTCTCCAAATCTGCAGATAGGTGACATTGTCCTTATTCAGAATGAAAATTTGCCCCCTACCAATTGGCGCATCGGTCGCATCATCGACGTGCACCCAGGAAGCGACGGTTTAGTTCGCACGGTCACTGTGGAGTACAATAACGAAAAGAAATCACCCGAGGGACTCTTCATCAAACACAGGTGCCAACGCCCGGTACAAAAGATATGCCGTCTCGTCGAAGCCCCAGAACCAGACCCTGAACCGCGAGGGTTCAGCCGGGCAGGATGTTTGAGAGTACGCATGGTCACCGCATACGGGTGGTCACCCTATCAGATTGCTTGCGAAACTTTTATTTACAGTACCTGTTTAACAATTAGAGTTTTTGTATTTGCAGATGATTATTGTTTGTCATAATTGTTTTAGTTAAGTTCTTGTGTATGTTTATATGTGCTCGAAGCACAGTTTTTCTGTACCGCAACAACACTATCCCCAATGGTATTTTTCGTATATAAGCAGCCGTCGCTGCTGCAGAACGGTTTCTGTTTTTCTATTTTTTACTTCTTGGTTTTAAATTTTGCATTGGCCGGTACATTCTTACCTTCGCCGTACTCGCATATATGTTGTAATTATAATTAAATAAAACACGCTGCATATTATAAAACTAGACAAAAAAGTCGATTTCATTTTTGAGTGTTTAGCCGAGTTCATATCTAAACATAGGGATTTTTGGACTAATTTCGGATTTTCGGGACTTTCGGGATTATCGGGAGTAATTTAGGTATTTTTGGGACTATTTACAGAATTTAGGGACTTATTTCAGATTTTTTTAAACTTTCGGGACTATTTCGGGATTATCGGGTGTAATTTAGGTATTTTTGGGACTTTCGGGACTATTTAGGGATTTGTGGGACTAATTTCGGATTTTTTAGGCTTTCGGGATTATTTCGTGATTTTCCAGACTGCTTTGGAGTTTTTAGGACTTCCGGGATTCCTGGGACTAATTTCAGGACTTTCTGAAAGATTTCGAGATTCTCGGGATTAATACTGGGGTTTTTAGAACCATTTCGGGATTTTAGGGATACCCTGGACTTAGAGGGATTTTCGGGACTAATTTCGGATTTTTAGGACTTACGGCACTACTTCTTACTGTAACCCACACGTATTGGATTTAAAATCTGATTATTTACCCACGTTCAACCAAATAGACCTATTTTCTAAAAGAAACTTGCTAATTCAAATTAAAAAATTCTTTTATTCATTGATCAAAAATACAAATTGGACTGCCTTACAGAAAGTCAAATTTCTTAGAGGAGTTTACTCTAGTTAGCACTCTTTGTTCAAATCGTATTGGACTCAGCCGATTTTGACGAGGCAAAGTGGCCATTCCTGCATACGAAAAGATGCGCTCAACGGGTGCAGATCTTGGCAGAGGCGTATTGGTCTTTATAAATAAATTTCTTATCGTCGGGTACGAATTAAGCACAAAGCAGAGCACACAAGCGAAAACAAAATATAAGTCAGACTCTGGACAGCCTTCGAGTGAAGAAGACTTTTTTGATTTCGGACCAAGTTATAGCCACAATTCGGAAGCTATTTTTGGAAATTTAGAGCAGAAAAATGAACTTTAAAATTTCCTTACTGATAGCCGAACGCACCTACTTATGCATAATTTGTACCCTACGATAAGAAATTTATTTATAAAGACCAATACGCCTCTGCCGTTATTTGAACCCGTTTTCGTATGCAGGAATGGAAGGAATGCCACGTCAAAATCGGCTGAGTCCAATACGATTTGAGCAAAGAGTGCTAACTAGAGTAAACTACTCTAAGAAATTTGACTTTCTGTAAGGCAGTACAATTTGTATTTTTGATCAAGTTGAATGAATAATTTTTTAATTTGAATTAGCAACTTTCTTTTAGAAAATAGGTCTATTTGGTTGAACGTGGGTAAATAATCAGATTTTAAATCCAATACGTGTGGGTTACTGTAGGAAGTAGTCCCGTAAGTCCTAAAAATCCGAAATTAGTACCAAAAATCCCAGGCATCCCGAAAATCCCAAAATGGTTCTAAAAACCCCAGTAGTAGTCCCGATAATCTCGAAATAGTTCCGAAGGTCCGAAAAGTCCGAAAATAGGTCCCGAAAATCCCCATTAGTTCTCAAAATCGATATACTCCCGAAAGCCCCAAAATAAGTCCCAAAAATCCCGAAATCAGTTCCGAGAATTACGAAATAGTCCTGAAAGTCCCAAAAATCCTGAAATAGTTCTGAAAGTCCCAAAGCTCCTAAATAAGTCTTAAAAATCCCGAATTGGTCACGAAAATCCCGAAATACTATCGAAAATCCGAATTTATTCCCGAGAATCCTGAAATAGTCTCGAAAGTCCCAAAAATCTGGAAATAGCCTCGAAAGTCCCAAAAGTACCGAAATTACTCCCGATAATCCCTAAATAGTATCGAAAGTCCCAAAAATTCAAAATGAGTGCCAAAAATCCAAAAATAGTCCCGGAGTCCCAAAAATCCCGAAAGTCACAAAAATCCCGAAATTAGTCCCCAAAATACGGATTTTAGGTCCGAGAATCCCGAATGTCCCAAAAATACCGAAATTACTCCCGATAATCCCTAAATAGTATCGAAAGTCCCAAAAATTCAAAATGAGTGCCAAAAATCCAAAAATAGTCCCGGAGTCCCAAAAATCCCGAAAGTCACAAAAATCCCGAAATTAGTCCCCAAAATACGGATTTTAGGTCCGAGAATCCCGAATGTCCCAAAAATACCGAAATTACTCCCGATAATCCCTAAATAGTATCGAAAGTCCCAAAAACTCAAAATGAGTGCCAAAAATCCAAAAATAGTCCCGGAGTCCCAGAAATCCCGAAAGTAACAAAAATCCCGAAATTAGTTCTCAAAATACGGATTATAGTTCCGAGAATCCCAAAAGTCCCAAAAAACCCGAAGCAGTTCCGAAATTCGCAAAAGTCCGAAATAAGTCCCAAAAAGCCGTAAATAGTACCGACGTAGTCTAGAAAATCCCGATATTAGTTCCGAGAATCCCAAAATCTCAAACAAAGTTTCCTGGAATCCTTAAAGAATTACGAAGTAGCTTCGAAAATCCCGAAATAGTCCCGAAAACCCCGAAATAGTCTTGAAAATTCTGATTTAGTCTGAAGATTCTCTAAAATCCCGAAACTGTTCCCAAATTGAGGTGTGGTGAGTTTGTATGTGGTGAGTTTATTTGAGGAGAGGTGAAGAGAGTTGTGGTAAAGTAAGTTGAGGTGAGTGTAAGGTGGGGTGTTAATTCTCTAAATTTNTAATTCTCTAAATTTCTCCTAAACTATACAGTATTTAGTTTGAAAGTATTTAGCCATCGACTAAATACCTTGGTACTTTAGTGAAAGTATTTTGCATCCCCAAGGTACCTGAGTACTTTGGACCAGAGTATTTAGCGCCGGCTAAATACTTTCATTTTTTGTACTTTGGTATCTAGCAGCTCCTAAATACTCAAGTTTTTCTTACTTTAATATCTAATAGCTCCTAAATATCTAAATTTTTTTTACTTGCGTTTTTAGCAGGTCCTAAGTACCTAAGTACTGTTTACTTGGGTACTTCGCAGCTCCTAAATACCTAAGTAAATAGTACTTGGGTATTTGGCAGCTCTTCTTTTTACTTGAATATTTAGCCATCTCCAAATACCAAGTATTTGTGTATTTAGTACCCAAAGTGGTACTTTAAGTACAAAAGTATTTAGGTGTGCCCATCACTGATTCAAATTATCTAAATCTCTTAATTAAAGTTGAATTAAGTTTTCCTAACCAGTGGCAATACTCCCACATGTAGTTAAAAAACAGTCTTTTCAAAGCAATTTTGATTGATATTCATATTGTACTAACTCATTTTACCTATTTTATATATTGAATTTATCTTTGTAAATAGGCGGCAACATACATACATATAACGAAGAAATAAAGGCCTTTCAAAGCCATTTAGATCGATACCCATAATGTAATAATTGATTTAACTTATAAGTAATTGGTATTTAATTATTTATCAGGTGGCCACCCTTTTCAACAAAACGTTACTGCACACCTATAGACCAAGGCTTTTAATTTGATACCTCATTTTTTAAAATCGAACTAACGGTAGAGATCTGATGATATGACACAAAAGCTTTCGTGTATTTTGCATAAATATGTATGTATGTATATGGGCAAATCTAAAAAACAGGTAACCTTGGTGTTATTTAGCTTTATTTTCACTGTTGGAAACTATATCAAGCTGGTTGCTTTTGGATATAATTCGCTGACGTTTACTTGAAGCCTCAAAAAAAATTTTGATCAATTTGCTGCATAACTTTTGAATTATAGGTGTTTAAATAAAAATAAAAAAATAATGAAAACAAGTGAGTTTTTATGTAATTTTTAAGAGGGCCAAAATTAATTATGTAATAACTTTTGAAGCACACCGTATTCTGACTTGAAATTTAATGGACATTTAGCACTTATGTGTATACTTCATATGTAGTAGGTAAGAAAAGTGTGCATTATAAAATAGCGAAATGGCAAGTAAGTCAAAGTCTGTAACTCCACATTTCACAATTTTCAAAATTTTCGGTTTATCGCGTATAGTTTTTGATGCATTTAATTTTAAGAACTTTTTAAGTATGTGTTGTGTTCTACAAACAATTACGAATAATTTGATACCTTAGCAAGAGGTGTGCATTCAGAATAAACCAACTTTTAATGATAAAATATTCTGCGATCTTGAGCGTAATTTTTATTCCAAAAATATCTGAATTGAAGCCACATTTGGAAAACGTCGAAACGATCTAAATATTTTTATAACTACTAGTCCTTATAACGTTGCATATACCTGTAAAATGCTTAAAAAAAAATTTCTCTAGAAGTGTGTAAAAACTCCGATTTAGTACTTTTAATTATGCTCCTTCCTGTAGTCAGAATATTTCTAGCGTGGTATCAAATCCAATTTTTTTTGGCAAAGGTTCTGATAGTTGATCTTACTTAATTGGGGCCTTTTAAATTCAATGGCGTTCCCAGTTTTGCCCGATGGTTCCACTTTTGGAGATAGCGGGACTTGAAACTTTGCTTAAATTTTAACTATTTTATACGCACGCATACAATTTATTATTCAGATATGAAGAGTTATAGCGCAAAAACACATATCTGAGTAATCAGTTGTATTGGAGCTATACGTTAAAGTGCACCCATTTCGATAATTTTAAGGAATAATTAAGGTAATATTAAAAAACCGTTATGTGCAAAATTTTAGTAAAATAACTCCAAAACTGAGGGAGTTATTTATAAAATAGTTAAAATTTGATCAAAATTTCAAATACCGTTATCTCGAAAACCGGAGCCAATCTGGTAAAAAGGGGGAANCCCGGAGCCAATATGGTAAAACAGGGGATGCCAATGAATTTAGAACGTCCCAATTAAGTGAGTTCAACTTTCAAAATCTCTGCTCAAAATTTACAACTTGAACAACGTTATTTGAACCCAGCTTATTCTTTTGTTTTCTATTTCATGTTTATTCCTCGTCTAACTTTTGAAGCACTTGATTAAAATGAATTAGACTTATATTAATCGATTTGTTAAGAGAATATGAATAAAATGATATATAAACAAGTAAGAAAGTCTAAGTTCGGGCGGAGCCGAACATTAATTACTTAATATTTATACACCCGCTTATCATGTAGCGGTAGCTTTCGGAAAGGTGGAAAACATATATTTAATACTTGCGCCGGGTAT
>NW_016171041.1:0-14960 GCF_001687245.7 Rhagoletis zephyria
GCCTTTTAATTTAATATGTTAGTAATTAAGTATGTATGTAGGCCTGCGCTTACAGCTGTCCTACAGGGTCAAGTACTTGGGCTTGATCTTAGACAGGAAGTTGTCGTGGGGGCCAAACATCGAGTAAAGGGCAAGAAAGGCCTCAATCGCCTTGTATTGTAGTAGGGGAGCTATTGGTAAGAGATGGTGTATCTTCCCTACAGTCGTCTATTGGCTCTATGAGACCGTAGTCAAGCCAATTATGTTTTATGTCGCCCTAGTCTGGTGGAACTCACTGGAAAAGGCTACACTAGCTGGGCGGCTGGAACGCTTACAACGTGCTGCATTAATTGGTATTAGTGGGGCACTGCGGACCGCCCCCACATTAGCATTGAACGCAATGTTAAACGTAGCGCCTGTCGGTGTTGCATGCAGAATTGTCGCAGAGCGAACGGCTATTAGACTCAGGGAAATCGATTCGTTGACCAACTTAGGGACTGGACACTCTGGAGTTCTAGGGGGCTTCGATTTCATCCCGGATCGTATGGATTACTGCATCACTTATACGGCTCCTAGGAGCTTCTTCTCTGTCCACTTTCTCTCAAAGGATGAGTGGGCCGGGAGGGAATTCTGGAGGAGAGGTGCGGTGAGCGTCTTTACGGATGGATCGAAACTGGACCGCAGGGTTGGTTGAGGGGTCTTCTATCGAGAGCTCTCCATCAGCACTAAGTTCAGGCACGCGGACTTCTGCAGTGTATTCCAGGCGGCTATCAGGGCCTTGAGTTCATTAGAGGTGCGCTCTAGCTTAGTTAAGGAATGTCTGCTCTCTCTTTCGGCCGGGGCGGAATACTTCTGCATTAGGCTTATTTGGGTTCCGGGTCCCAGCGACATTGGGAGGAGCTCCGTGACTGACGAGCTGACCAGGGAAAGAGCCCGTGAAACGTTATCATCGGATAAAGAGCTCTTGGATAGATGGGCCACATGTCAGCTCAGCGAACGTATACCACGACATGCGCGACCGCAAGGTCCTTTTGGCCGAGTGTGGACCGGGGGCGGTCGAGGGGACTCCTCACACTCACAAAGCCCCAACTCTCGCTTCTGGTGGGGGTTTTAACGGGTCACTGTCCTATCGGTGTTCACGCAGTAAGGCTGAACATTCTACCGGACCCCTTATGTCGCAGTTGCCTGGAAGAGGACGAGGTAGTATCACCTCAACACTACCTTCTTAGGTGCCCAGCGTTTGCGAGGCTAAGATTGAAGTACATTGGCTCTCACTTTCTAAATAGCCCCCGAGGAGCTCTGGGGCATTGAGATTAGCCGTATTAGTATATACACACATAATCGGCTCGGAGCATTTTAACGATAAAGTTTAGGGGGCCGTTTATAAATTGAGGGTATCACAAAGGATAATCTTATATTGTCTAAGTGAGCTCCGGTTACTTGGGGCTGCAACCTTACCTAGTACGCCAGTGCCAGCAAATTGTTTCAAGGAGGACTGTGGAAAAATACAGAGAATAATTATAAGATTAACAATTTGAAGGATCTCGCTGTCAACTCGTCTAAGGCCACCTTAGTCTTGTCAACGCGAATAAGGATTAGATGCTCATTGGGGTATATAGCGAGTATTTAAGCCTGAGAAGAGAGATGTGTGGGTCGAATGGATTTGGTGTTGCTGGGGCCAGCCTGCCGTTGCCAAGTAGGTGCGCTTATTAAGGAAATTCCCTTCTCCTGGTTGTAAGGCAGGCACACTAACAGGGACGACTACGACGACTAGGAAAAGTCCAGAAGAAGCCCAATCAACCAAGTGCGTTTAGCAATTTCACTCATACTTACAAACATGCCTCAGTAACTACTTGGAACACCTTGGTTACTCCGGCCAGTTAGTTAGTAGCATCTGAGAAAAGAAACAAACAAGATATAAGGTTTTTGTAATGACCTCAGACGGGCATAAAAACTATGGGACATATTCAAGATCAAGTCGACTCTAAAGTAAATACCTGCTTTTTGACATTCATTCATTTTCAATGCATAATCTCGACTACATATGTATATGTTAATATGTCCATAAACATATTTCTGCCGTTCGCAGTCGGAATTAAGTTTTAGTACAGCCAAATCAAATTTGTAGAGGAAGTCCACCAAATATTAAATAATTTATAGATAATAAAACTCATATTATTCTTCTCACTTTCTTACTTTGTTATATTTATTTATGTACACTTTACTTGTTATTAAGAATGATTTAAGCAACATATAGAAAATGCATACAATGTGCATACGACAGTTGCAGGGGCATAGGCACAGCGACAGCGACAGCGACGCGCGACAAAATCCCCAAAATGGTCACTGTGCATTGAAGCCAGACCAATCTCTGTGCCAATTTATTGTACGCTTCACATTTACCATTGTTTCCAAAACATTTTTTTTTATGCAACTGTCGTTTTTCTTTTTAATTTTGTTGCATTTAAAACGAGCTAGGACGAGAAGAACGACGACCCAGACGACGACTATCTGTGCATCGCTCCGTGTGTTAAACTCCAAAAGATATCGAAATTGTAATACATTTCGACCGAGCTAACCTCCCTCTCCTCCATCTTCTACAATTTCGCCAGGAACAGCCACTGCTCCACATTGTTTTCATTGGTAAATCTGATGCGATGGCGATTGAAAGCTGCTGTGGCACGCTATCGCTTAAAGAAGTCGAATAGAAGATGTTGAGAATTTGTGGGCGTGGTGGGAAAGGGGTTGTGAGGTGGCGTGACATTGCATTAAATTGAGATTGGATTAGCCGCTTGACTAAATTGTGTGATGGCGATAACGTTGATAGTGCAGGTCGAAAAGTTTGCATGCGGCGCGAGAGGAGCAAAGGCGAGAAGCAGGAGGAGGTAGAGAAGGTGGATGCTGATGATGATGATGATGCTGATGATAATGATGGCGGATACCTTGACTGCTTTTTGTACTGTGTCATTGTGTTGGCGTTGGTAATGTTGCGATATCTCTACCTTGCCATCTCACAACGGTAAAACAAATGTGCGCGCGAAAGACTCGACGGCAGCAACAGTGACAGCAGGTTGGTACAATAGTGGCGATGGCCACAAGACAATTGCTAACTACACACTTACTGCATACAACAGTAGCTGTAAGTAAAAAACAACACAGCAAGTCGATCAGTAGCCGTTTCGATAATTTGCTGCTGCATTCCAAGCGTATGTCTCCTTATCCCACATGTCAATCAAGTGCCTAATTATTCTTGCGGGTCCTACTTAAACTTCTGCATATACATACATATGTACACACATATCTACACCTGCATGTGGTTAAGTATATCTCTGAAAATTTTGTATATTTATTTATTTTATTAGTATAAGAATACATGCATGAATGTTATAGCTGGATTGTTGTTGAGAATGATCTTTTGTTGTCTCTGTGTATCAGCGTTTTGGCACATGCATAGCGGAATGTTGCAGATAATTGGAGTCCATTGAGAGCATATCAATTCCGATTTAGGTACAGTACCAAGCAGAAAATAATTGCATTTGCATATATGTACACACACTTATACATACATAATACCCTGCCTTGACAATGCTAGTTTTAGGCACGGTGCACATTAAAGCATAGACAGACGGCAGCATAGACATAATTATCTGCAGTTGATCCAGATTAAGTCCTAGATTGCTAGTCTTGCATGTTCTTCGTATTATCCGCCCCCTCAGCAAACAAATACGCAAGCAGGGTATAGTGATTGATCCGCGGTAGCCGAGTGGTGACAGCTGCGTACTACAAGTCTGTAGATCCCAGGTTCGATCCTCGGTTGGAGCGATGGCCAAGAATTTTTTTTTTTTTTTGTATTTTAGTCGATTGAACAACCGACCCTTAGGGACGTTTTCAACATCTCTGGTTAACACTAATCCCCAGTTAAACATCGTTGCCGACGTTACTGACTCCATGCATATAACATTGTGTCGACCACGTCGGTAATGATGTTTAACTGGAGATTAGTGTTAACCAGAGATGGTGACAACGGTCATGACGGCCATTTCGATCAGTGAAAAAATCCCCAATGACTGCACTTGCATGGCAACCACAGTCTTATTTATTGCGATTGATACGGTATTTCTTGAAGTAAATGAGGATTTTCAACTGAGCAGCAGCGAATCATTTGCTTGTTGACGGAGCCGTTCAACCAAAAATGGTCTTGATCACTGAACATGATTTTACGATGTAATTCGTAATTGTCCTTCAAAAATTCTGGAGCCCAATTTAAGAACGTACCATGTGTCGCTTCATAGGATAAAGTGATTTTTGTTCTACCTTTATTTCTTTTTTTATATGCATAACTTAGATGCCCTAGTACAGATACAAGAGCAGAGCTGCAGAGGATCCCCATCTTCCATAGCTCTGAAGAGTATCCGTCCACTACTGCCATAGGAATTCCTTCGGATGCGTCGACGATGCCCGAAGATGAGGGATGAGTTATATATTCTTAAAATATATTGCAATACGTTAGAGTCTAATGGTAAGACTAACAAATTATGAGCACAATGAACAAATTAATCATGAGATAACCTAAAATTGAGACCGTTGGTTCAATGAGCTAACTAAATGAAAAACTGCTCAACGTCAGCCCTCAGGTGAATTTACTTAACACATATCATTAAATCTACCATACTACGACTTTTCTTTGATTTATTTNACATACATACATACATACATACTCTATGAACAAAGGTGATGGGCGAATGAGCCAACAGACAAATGGCGAATAGTGAGTGCAATCCAATTAACTCCATAAAAAGGCAAACAGCGTCAATGTGAGCAAATTCATTGTCTCACCGCATTGGCGGCATTACATGGCACCACGCACTGCAACAATAGCAGAAGCACTAGCACTAGCACATCAGCAGCAGCAGCAGCAGCAGCGCAGAACTTTGGCAAGAACACAAAAACGCAGTTGCACCTTTACGGCTGCGCGCAGCAGGGTTTCCGTATCCCCACTTTGCTTGAGGCTGTCAGTCGCTACTCGGTACGTCTGTGAGCCTGCGTGTTGCTGCTGGCGTTCATCGGCTTTTTAGTGGAAATTTGTAGAAAAGCGTAAATGTAGACGCTCCAACAATAGCTGCTGTTTTCCACTGCAAGCCAAGCTTAAATTGTTGTTGGGCATGCGCAGTAGTTGCAGCCTTTCGGTTCTTTATCGATCTGCAGTAATCAATAAAGTATCGGCGAGTATGCAAGTAGCAAGAGCGTTAGCCTTGTTGGCAAATCGACTTTTCGTTGCTGTGAAGCTCAACACCCAGTCTTTTAAAGCAAATAGTGGAGTAACTATGGACATATCGCTGGCTTGTTGGAAAAGAAAGTCGTAACTCAAAAAATTAAAATTGCGTGAAAAATGAGTTAGATAACCCGTTATTATATAAAAAAAAAACACCCAGTAATTTTTTGGTCGTTTCTCTGTTCTTCTATGAACCACGACCAAGGTTTCCTTAAATTTTTAGTCAAAGCTTTGGGCTTCTATTTTAGTTCATTGTTTTATCCTTACTCCATTGGATAGACATTTGTATCCCTTTTTTTTTCTTTTTTTTTTGTATGCATGTCTGTATGCACTTTCATGTGAGTATGTATGTACATTTAAACCTGTCGCCACAATCAGCGCAAGTCTGATCCATTCGAGGATCATTGATCAGATTGATGATTGGCGTTGATCGGCCAGATGCTGTCATCGTTTTGTGATAATTTGTGTGATCGCAAGCGGTATGTGGTATGCACCATATTTGGAGNATTAGGTATTGAATATTTATGAATCGATTGCTGATGCTGTGGGAATGTGATGCCGTCAGCAGGCAAGCGAAAAATCACACAATCTCACGAGGGTACTTCCATTTGCAAAAATATGGATGTGCATTGATGTGGATGTGTGGTAAAATTGGTTTGAAATCCGGATGTGGCAATACTACTTACTTATGTATAATCTGTATGTAACTATGCATGCTTTTAAATTATAATATATAAATAATGTTCAAAAAAAATATAAATAGCAAAAGGTTCGGCTTCCGCAAAAAAAGTTCGATCGTTTTTTTTGCGGGAGCCGAGCAATCAGCCGAATATGAAAATATTGCCGATTAATCGGCAAACCAAGCCGAATCTGAACGTTCGGTCGGACTGTAGTTGCGTCGGAATACGTTATTTAAAAAAAAAAATGTTAAAAGTTCTAAGGCCAATTTCCATATCGGGAAAAGAATAATCTTAGCCAGTTTGCAGCTCCAGTTCGACCCATGGGTGTCGCCAGGATCGAATTTAGGGCAAGTACTGGGACAGGGTACAGAAAATAATATTTTTTTTTCTCAGCCACCTCATACGTGGTATTGCATTTGGCGGTTATTTCTTTCTTCATGTATATCTATAACAATTTTAGATTGAATTTCTAGTGCACAAATAAAATTGTAAAAATAGAATTTTAGTTTCTCAAATCATTCCCATCTTTTACTCAATGTAATTTTTTTTTCATTTGGTCTTATTACACTAGATTCGTTCGTTTTGGAAAAAAGAAAATTTTCATCCTTTAATTTTAACATTTTGAAGTAATTTATGTACATTATTAAAATAAAAAAAAAATCGTAAAATTTCAATAATTACAAAATAGCTGCGACAGACCTTCTGCAGCTGCCATTTGCTCATATGTATAAACTAAATGGTTCCATTTGAAAAGATAATCCTAACTAATAGCCAAATATAAATTTAAATTTTGTTTTCATACAAATAGAAGAATATTAACAGGAAATTTTTACCAATAAAAAATTTATGTTTATTTCAAGAAAATTTTATTTTACAATATAAAACTAAATAATGAATCTGACCTTGTCCGACCGTTTGTTTAAGATGCGATTTTGTACTACATAATCTTGAAAGTTCTTCTGAAGATGATTTTTTTTAATAATTTTTTTCAACCAATTTCGTGTAAACATGGTCATATGATAATTCAACAGCATTTTTACTTAATAATTTTAAATAAAAAATAAAAAACCTAATATAACTCAATACGAGCTGAATTTTATAAATATTTTTTAAAATTCAACACATTTATTTTAATTTTAGGCGCCATATTGGATCGGCCATTTTGTTTTTAATTATTTTAATTTCAGATTCGAGTTCAGCTATCGCAATAACTCTAAAATAATATAATAAAAGCAATTCTTATTATTATTTTTAATAAAATTTTTGTGTTTAAGAGAGAGTGCCATATTGGATCGGCCATTTCGGTTTTTTTTATTTTGACTTCAGATTCGAATTCAGCGACCTCAAAAACCCCTCTAAACCTGAATTCATATGAATTTACTAATTTTTTAAATTGTAGTCACGAAATTGGCATCAAATATCATGATAAAAACATAGTAAGGTAAAACCATGATACAAAAAAATAAGGTAGTTTCAATAAACAACTTTTGAATGATAATAAAAATTGCTGTGGAAGCGAAGTGTAGAAAACAGATTGGAAAAGGCAAGCAGGTAAAGCGTTATATAAATGCAAAAAATGGTAGGTATAACTTGGGAATTATTATCTCCTACGATTATGCGATTAGTGCTATACGGCAATATGTAGTAATTTCAGCTTTGTGTACTTTATGGGACACAGGGAAGCTGTTGGCGACAGGGAAGGTCCTAAGCTCCCAGCTTGTTGCCTAGAAGATAAAAGCGATGGCAAGGTGGATTAATTTAAAAGCCTCTAAAATTGCCAGAGTCATCCAAGATACAGCAGAACGAAAATAGGTATTCTAACAGGACAAAGTCTATTAGTCGCACACGCAGTTAAACTTGGAATTACGGTTAGTTACGTAGCATAAAATACATAGAGATGAGAAGAAGGGAGATCTTGGAACGCATTATATCTGTAAAATTTCAGAATGTTTGAGGGCGTGTCAATACTAAAGATTTTGGTCAAAACCGTTCACATCCTAAATGATGCCTATTTTGGATCTCTCCCCTTGATGTATTTGGGTCTGCCTTTGGTCTAACTCTCTCTAGCCATTTCAACTTAACCTAACTTACATTTGTATATATTTTGGAAAGAACTTCTGTTACCATTTGTTAATTTTGGTTAGGAAACAAACCGGTTTCGGCGTTGTGCCTTCTTTCGAATAAAAAAATTAAGATACCCATTCAAGTAAATTCACCCCGTATTTCTTTTCATATTGTCCCAAAAAATAAACTCTCCAAAATCTACCGGAAACGTAATACAAACAATTCTATTACACATGATCATTTCCTATGAAGTTTCATTTCAGCAGTCTAAAAAATATTTAAATAAATTCTTTGTAACCAAAAATACGAAAAAAAAATCTGCATAAAAATTCATTTTCTAAAATTTAGACGTGCAACATCTAATTTGCTTAACCAAAATGAAATCGCAAAGATTCCTATCAAATTATAAGTGCGAATGCTATGGTCATACATTTTGCAGTTGCTCGCGCAAATCATCAGAAACCAATATCTTCACGGAGAATGTCTACGATGTGTCCGAGACGCTAGCGCAGATCATGGTCATTTGCGGCATTCACCAGGCCAAGGCGAAGGCGGCCATCGATGTGATAATTTACTCGTTCACTCATTATGATGAAATAAGGCATCGTATTGACGCCGTACCGCGTAAAAGACTGTGCAAGGAAGATCTCATTCATGATCTGGGTCGCAAATGTCTCATGAATCGAATGGAGGCACAACTCACCTATTCCATTATCAAGCGTGCTTTCAAGGTAAGATATGCGAAATCGCTTGCCCCACATTGTAAATGCACTTTTTCCGCTTAGGCGTTCTATCACGGCACCAGCGAAGGCGGTATTCGTAGCCCACAATTGGAAGCGCAATTAGTGCACTCCCAGGAGTGCCTATGGGCGTACGCCGCCAAGCGCACAGCACAAATCTTTGCCAGCTACGAGGGCATGTTCTTTTCAGCTCAAAAGAATTATGCATCTCTGATAAAGTGCGTATATAAGAAACTGTACGATCGCATGAAAGCACGCACCAATCCGCTAGTCGTCAGTGAATGCTCGTGCGAAGGCTGTGTGCAGCGTAAAGTAGTGGAGTTGCCTAAACCGTCCAGAAGCATGTACAGTATCCACGGCCCCATAAAAGGGGATAATGCAGGTGGCTTTGCACTGCCTATTGTGAATGCTAACGAGCAAGGCGAGGCATGTAAACTTGGTCCAGGTGGCAAAGCACCAACCCAGACAGCTTCGAAAACTTCTCTAAATTTGCCACGCTGCTACAAATGCAATTGTCCAAAACTAATTTGTGATTGTGAGGTGGACAAGGTAGCCGGAGTTTCGAGTGCAGACTGCGGTCAGCGGACATATCAATGTCATTGGGTGCACATGGAGGAGAATGACGAAGAGTTGAAAAAGCCATGCCTTGAATTACCCGAAGACCATGAATGTCCAATCGATTGTGATGGCGAGAGTGTTATCTGTGATCCGGAATGTGAATGTGATTGTGAGAGTTGTGAGTGCCAACCCGAAGAATCATCGGATGATGGTGAAGCGGAAGACGTGGAAGGAAAAGGTGAAGAGCAAGATAAGCTGACAAATGTACGGACTACCTCAACGCCGTGTAATATTTCTGGACATAATTTACCTATCGAATTTTACGATGATTGCCGTATACCGCGGGCACGTGTGGTCGAAGAAGAAACCGGTCAACCGACTAGGATCGCAAGAATAGTTGGCCAAAAAATGGATGAGGAGGAGCACGTCGCTGAATCTGAGGAGATCAATAGGTTGTTGGGTTCAATGATTTAAATTTTAAGTTTACCAATCGATTTGAATGAGGACATGGACTTTTTCTGCGATTTCAATTTTTTGTTATATTTGATGTAAAACTAATTTTTTTTCATGATACAGTAACTGTTAAAGATAATTTGAAAGCATGGAGTATTTAGAAGAAAATCTCTTTCCTTTTAGTTATTACCACCTTTGAATGCCATATGCGCGCCCAATATTAAGACCCACCTCGATAATAATAGATTTCTTCCATCTGTCTGAAACCTCATTTGANCCTTTGAATGCCATATGCGCGCCCAATATTAAGACCCACCTCGATAATAACAGACGTCATTCCATCTGTCTGAAACCTCATTTGGTATCGAACAGCTCGGAGAGGGCCTTCTCAATTCTGACAGAGCTGATGGTATTGCTAAACGTCTTTAGACAGCCGTATTTGCCTCGCGGGGAAATCAAATTCAGACAGCGCGGCATAGAGACAACTTTTCTTGCTGTCGAAATCGATTTTGAAGTCCATAAATACGAGCTGAGTGCCGATCCTATTCTCGGGAGTCTTTTCCAATATTTGGGGTATAGTGGACTGGCCAGGTGTAAGTTCGTTTACGGTGTGCTTCTGTCTTACACGCAATATGTTCGATATTGCCTTGCTTCGAAGGCTGATTCTCTGGTAGTTGACGCGCATAGCGGAGTCGCCTCTTTTGTGAATTGGGCAGAACACACTTTGTACATAAATTCCAGTCGTAGAGCATGCGTTTGTCTGGCATATTCTGCATAAGAGTTTATGCATGCACCTTACCAGCTCCTCGCAGCCATACACAAATAGTTCAGCTAGCAAGCCGTCAGCTCCATAGCTATTCGTACCTCGTCACGGTCAAGCGCCTGAACATCGCTTCAATTGTCATAGACTGGGAGCCCCAGTGCTGCTACCATTCAGTAGGGGGAAAAGTGTTCCCTTTATAATTTAAGTCCGTTCTAGACATCGCTCACTAGGTCACCGTGGTTGTTCTTACTGATCGCCTAAGTTTCCGGTAAAAATTTTGGGTGTTTTTCCCAACCAGTACTTCAAGCTCTTCAAACTCACATACATTAAACTGCATCACTCCCCATACCAAAAAAAATCGGTACTATGTTTCCATTTGAATTATAAAATCTATTATATTTTAAGACTTGCACTAAAAATATTAAGATTTACGTGATCTGGACCGATTTGAAAATACTTCCAAAAATAGAGTTTTTTATGAACAAAAAAAATAGTTTCTTAAAGAACTTAAAAAAAATCCCCTCAGATGACAAAACCGTTTAAGCTTAAAATATTTGCACAAAAATATTTTAAAAAAAATATTCAACGGAATCCTAATAATGAGATATTTAATGCTGTTTTTTAACTTTAATAACTAGGCCAAAACTATGCCGATCTAGACTTATGCGGTATCAGTGGAAGGTATTTTTCCACTTTTTTTACTTCAGTGCCTCTATTCTTTGGACTTTAGTTAGCCTCTGTTCTACAAGCATAATCTATCAAAAAAAAATTTTTTCCAGCAAAATATGTTTATGCCTTTCTACCATAAAAAATTAACAGATTCAAATCGTGTACCTTTTAAAATTCTTAACATACAAATGATTCATTATTCAATTGCTATAAAAGCGAAGGGGAAAAATAGTTACCATTTTTACTTTTTAATTGATGAAAAAAAGCATTTTGCTGCGGAAATCAACTCGAATTAAAAAAATTAAATAAACCTAGAAGCAAAAACCTTAAACGAAACAAAGGTAACCAATAAAAATCAAAGGCTAATTAGCATTTTTTACAAAATTCCTAAACTCCAATTAAAAAGGAAGTCAACCAGAAACAAAACAGAAGAATAGTGGAAAGAACTGAATACATATGTAGACAGAAGAGGCATAGCAGTAATAAAAACAACAACAACGTTTAATGAGTCGTAGTGACAATTTACCTACATCAATGAGCTCCATCCAACATTTGATATGCGGTTGATGGTTGATCCTTATCTCGAGATTGCCGCAAACGTTGTTGGGAATCAATGTATTGTATACATTATTGGCTTTCAATATTGTGTATATCAGGCCATGTGGATACGGTTGTTATTGTAGTTACTAGCACAAATTATCATATTTATATGTATGTATGTATGAACGCACTACATATGTACATATGTATGTACCTCCATATGTTACTGCTTCCATGTCGCACAGGTGAGGTTCATTGCTTCTGATGAGCTCTGATTTCACAGCAGGCATGCATTTGCCTAGCTACTCAAATAACTGCTAGCACATATGTATATAAGTACATACATATGTATGTATGCATACTTAAATAGACGTGCAAACATCAACACCTTGTAGGAAACGCCAAGTCCGAAATCCAAATGGGTTTTATGGGAGGGTTTTTTCATTGCTGAAATATCTTCAGAGGATAGTCCTATTCGGTCGAAACTTTTGCTATGATTTTGTATCATTTGCATGTGGCATGGACCAGATCGAAGAGATAAAACTTAAATACTATTAACTCCTTGATTGGTGTTCAGATGAAAGACTGAGCGAAATGAAATTTGATTGAAGCTGTCAGATCTATTTGACCGGAAAGACTTCAATTAATTTATACCCATAGTGGTATGTATGTGTCCAAAGCTATTCACCTCAGAAGCATTTTAAAACCTTTTGGAAAGTCTCTGTTCATGACCAGCCACTGCGAAGCATTTGCCTAAATTTTCTAAACTGCAACAAAGTTTAGTAAATTGCAAAAGAAAAACCGTTCTAGTTTCAGTTGGGTGTTTCCTGTGTTATGGACGTTCAGTTGGAGACACTTTTTTCATCATAAAAACTATAGTAGGCTCTGAATGAACACAAATTTTTTGTCATGAGTAGTCATCATTAATACCTATCTGAAACCAATAAAAATATTTTCCACAAATGTTATATGGTTAGTGCATAGCGGTTAAAGGCACCCGTTCGCACGTTCCCAAAATGGAACTCGTATCGAAGATGATTGATGATTCTTGCAAAATTCTGCGAATCTGTTGACGGTACAAAAAAATGGTCTGATTATGCATACTTCACATAACTTCGCACAACTTCGCATAAACTTCAAACTGTAATTTTGTGTATACTTTGTATGTATTTTGTATGTATTCCATTATCCAGAAATTAACAGAACTGTTAAAATCTTTGCGATCTGTTGAGTTTAGATATTGCTTCACATTTTCTTAAGTTAATTTTTTATTGCACTGGTACAAATGGTTGTGCGAAGTTATGCGAAGTATGCATAATCAGACCTTTAAACTTTGCAGCGATGTTTAATAGCTGTCAAAAACTGTGCAAAGTTGTTCGGACGTTTCGACTTTTTCCAATGAGATAAAATTTTTTGTTTAAGAATTTAAACACATTCGTTTTTTAATGCGAATATGAGGTTTTATTGTAAATAATACAAAGCACTTAAGGCCTGAATAGCTAGTGGGTGACAGGTTGCAAGATCAACGGAAATAAGTTCAATTAACACTTATTTGCATGCTGGTGCGAAATAAAGTCAATTGACATTATTTTCTTTCCAAAAGCGAAATAAGTCAACAAAAATTTGAGGCGAGCGCGGCGCGGCGGGGTCCTTATTTATTTATTTATCTATATTATATTTGTCTACTATTTTTTTCTTAATGCTTTTTCAACTTTTTTATGGTTTTATTGTCTACTTTTATACTTGCCAAAATTCGAAGAAACTAATCCCTGTTTTTTGTTTTCAATTAGTCGTTTTTTGCGCAAGTTAGTCGCATCTAAGGTATGGTATGGTTTCTTCGAAAAAAAAAATGTTGAAAGTGTAGTTGGAAAGACGCAAATATCTTGAAATGGAATGGCCCAATTAGTCTAATATTTTGGTGGATGAAATGAAATGGAATGGACCAATTAGTCCAATATTTTGGTGGATGAAAGACAAAATATGTAGTTATCGATTGGCATCTATAGACTTTGTTCAGGCAAAATTCTATTTTTTTTTTGCTCTTGGTTGACACTTTCCAGGAAATACCCATATGTACTAAAAATCGTTTTCATCATTCGGACTCATTGTATAGTCAGAAAAGAGCAAATTTCCATTCTTAGAAGCACCCGCCAATGCGAGTCAAAGGTAGGAGCCATATAAGAGTCTGGAATAATAAGCTTTACTGAGTCTTAAAAACAAATTATTAATAGCCTTTTACTTCTACTTGAACTATGTTACTTTTGTTCAACTCAGAATTTGTGACACCAAAAGAGTTCGAATTGAGTCAGTTGGGTTGACTGATCTCAGAATCATATTTACACGGTGACCATCCCTCCTGTATTATACGGGACAGTCCTCTTTTTTGACCCATTGTGCTGGTAATTTATTCATTTTATACGGGACGCCAAATGTTCTGTATTTCTTTTAGTGTCCCGTATTTGTCCCGTATTCGGTGTGCCGACGCCTTCACAGCTCATTAAAATGGCATGCCACTGAACGAGTTTTAAGTGATGTTGGTATATGATCGTTATTTTTCTTTATAAACATTCATTATTTACTAATCTGAATGCCTGTGATTCGAATCGAGGAATACATACAGTGGCTAAAATATAGATTAAGACTCGACATTTTAGTAAGTTTTAGCTATTTTCCTTAGTTTATTTAATGTTTATTACTTATTTTATGAAAGTAAAGCTCTTTTCCTAACAAAAACCCATAATACCAAATTTCCAACTTTGTGCAAAAAACTATAAAAATTAATTCTGCAATGTTTCGCCAAAATCTCAAATTTTTTAATTACAATTTGGAAAAAAAAGTTTTTTAACTCATCAAAATTGAGTAAAATAGAGTGCGAGAGGAAAGTGCTGCTCATTTGCTTCTCTTTCGAGCATATCAACTTTGTACGAAAAAAATGCTTAACACCGTCAACGAAAAAAATTGCCAAAAATTAGAGGTAATCCTTACCGACTTAAAATTGCACTTTATTATACTGAAATTTAACCAATTTTTTTAACAAATTTTACGGGGTAAAAATCTCGAGAAAATTATCCTACAAATCCATGATGTTACTGTAAGGATACGGGTTCAGGGAAAACAATGTGGACAAAATTTCCAAAACTATATTTTGTCCCGTATTTGGCTCTTATAAATATGGTCACCGTACATATTTATGACGAAGGAAGACTCATTTTAAACTCATAAATTCTGAGCACTCTGAAAAC
>NW_016171042.1:0-3169 GCF_001687245.7 Rhagoletis zephyria
ATTCTCCAACGAATGGCAAGTAATACCGCAAAGAAAATCCCCAGTAGCTATTTCCTTGCCGTTTTTTACCTTCCGAATTTATACGAGAGTAGGCGTACGATTGCTCGCAGAAAGTATGAGATCTCCAGTATTTCAAACGATTACTTCCTGAAGATTACCACNGGCATTATTGAGTTCCTACTTAAATTATCTTATATGTATCTTTGTACTATTAATTTGAGAGAGGAATACTTCACGTATAGTTACTAATATATGTTTTATAAACTGCCTATTTTTGTTGCAATAAACGGAAGAATAAATCTGTTGTATTTTTTTATATATTTATATATAATTGTTTTTATCTATGGAATACTATTTTAATTAACATTTAAATTGAGCTCATAATCGCAAAAAATAAAATAGAAACAATTTTATTCATACAAAAAGCCTGCTAAATCCACTTCAATTTTGAAAATACAAAAACTAAAACCTGCTAATTTATAAATTCGCCAATAAAACCATAAAAACGTAATTTTTTCATTCGTTCTGGATTAGGGCCATAGTACGTCGCGCGATTAACAAACTATATGTAGGATTTTCCCCTTAGACTAAGAGTTAAAGATATATTTGGTTTTTTGCCTCTACGGTAAGATATGTTTTTTGGTCGTTAGCAGGTTTACACTCTAAGGCGACGATATGTGCATCGCTCATTTACTATAAAAGTATCATAATACCAAAAAAGCAAAATTCGGGCTAAGTATGTAAGAATGAACATTAGCTCTTTCGTATAATGTGTAAAAATTTCATAGCTGTAACGATTACCAGTAGCTCACTAGAACAAAGTCAGCCTTATCCTGAGTTTCGCCCGAAAAAAAAAAATCCCCCGAAAAATGTTCATCCGGGTATAGTCAACTCACGGAAACAAATGATAAAGCTAATATGTGTTAATTTTTCCCTTGGGAGTATAGGTAAATTCAAAACTTTAAAACTGGTTTTCTCGAGTTTTTAGTTTTTTGAGTTATGAAAATATTGAAGTAAAACTCAAATAAAAAATTTCAAAATCCATTTGGATTCACCCACGTCAAATATTGAAATTTTAAATAAAAAAATTGATTTTCATATTCATCAAAATTTTCCATGTCATTAGTTTAATTCTTTGAAAAAAAAAATTAACTTTTTTCATTAAAAAGTCGTATTTCTTCTTCATCAAAATGTTTCCTTATGACAAGATTCAAAATGCCTTTAAATAGCATATTCTTTATTTTTTAAATGACTTATAACACGAAACGTATTGCATGTCACCAAAAGCATTTCCAAGCATGTAGTATTTCTCGCAAGGCATTTTTGCCTACAAGAAACAAAGCGCGACAGCCAAAACGATGTTGATTCGTTGCTCTCTAGCCAACGGCTAAACGATAGAGCGTAAGAATACGTGTGAGTTGATCTTCTACAATTGCGGTATAAAGCGCCGACCCAAGAATGATAGAATACAAGATTGCGCCCATCAGAGAGGACGTCACACTGGTGCAATTGCGAGAGAGAAATGCCAAAACGTGAGCAAGAGTGGAAGAAGAAGAAAAAATGTTGCAAAGAAAACGTAAACAAGTTGCACAAGTGTGACGTTATACAAACAACGATTCTGTCAAATTCACTGAGAGAGGAATAGCGGTACCGTGATGGGCGTATCCTCTCTTTCTCTCAATCGTGGCGCCGACCACTGTTTTAAAGCTTGATGGAAAAGTCACATCTAAAGAGTAAATAAGAAAATTTTCATTTCAAGTTTATCGATGATATTTCCTACTTTAAACAAATATTTTTATTAACTACCTGANCCCAAAATAAACATTGGATTTCTCAAGCTCACTGAAGTATTAATTTCTTTTTTTAGAAAATTATATAAACAGTATTTTTGCTGAATTAGTTAACAATAAAGTTTATTAAATAAACACTTCCCCGAGAGGTTAGACTCACATGACATGAAGTTCTCTCAGGTTGCTACAGATGGCGTTAGATTACAAAACGAATAAATTTAAGGCGCGTCGAACAGGGGAAAGTACACATTCCTCTATAGGGACCCAAACAATTAAAATTAAGGCTTTTTAGGCTTTAGGCTTTAGTCGAATATATCACATATAAATTTTGTTCCCGATTGGAATCGGTTAAAGCGTGTCCCAGAGGGGTCAAAGGCTGGACTCTAAAAATTAAAAATATATATTTTTCTTATTTAATACCCAAAATCGATACCACTAAAGTCGAGGATATCACTTATAAATTTTGGTATCGATTGGATTCGGTTAATTCGTCTTCATAGGGTGTCAAAATTTACATGTGATATCTCCGGCTGTAGTAGTATCCATAAAGGAAAAGAAACTTTGCCCCCTGTGCGACATGCCTTAACCGTCTCCAATGAGGACCAAAATTTATATGTTATATCTTCGACTATAGTAGCATCGACGTAGGGGTTGAGGCTTAGGAAATCTGATGAAAATATAATGTATATAGATAAGCAACTTTATTTGTCTCATTCTCTGCGCTGCACACATGTGTTTTTTTAAGAAGTGTCACTTCTATCCCGAGTACGGTGCTGGACTCGCCTTATTCACTCATGCGTTTTAGCTCAGTGGCAATTTATACATAATTAGTAGCGGTACTAAAGTGAACTAAATGCATTCATGCATATGTATGTACAAATGCAGGTAAGGATATATGCGTCTTCCCAGGTAGGTCAAATGCGGGTATAGCGTACTGTGTACATAATTACTAGTGTTGGGAAGTATCGAGTACTTTTGAGGATCGAGTTCTTTGGTATCGATACTTTTAAGGATCGAGTATTTTCGAGGGTATTGAGTACTTTCTTTAAATATGCACATGTTGGTAACATTTCAATGCTTAGGATAGAAATCTCACAAGCTGGCAGCACTTCATTCAAATTTGTACTTGGAAACTTCTTCTTCTTCTTCTTTTTTGGCGCTGTAACCGCCTAAGCGATTTTGGCCGAGTTCAGCAAAGCACGCCAGTCGTTTCTCCTCTGTGCCAACTGACGCCAATTGGAAACGCCAAGTGAAGCCAAGTCCTTCTCCACCTGATCTTTCCATCGCAGTGGGGACCTCCCTCTTCCTCAGCTACCAGCAGCGGGTCCCGAGTTGAATACTTTCAGAGCTGGAGCGTCGGTGTCCATTCGAACGACATG